>NC_135553.1:7052500-7197500 GCF_964340395.1 Glandiceps talaboti | reverse complement strand
ACCTCTCCTAAGATTTTTTTAAAATTACAGCAATCTTCTCCAGATTTTGGTTACTGTTTGATTCTACCTTTGATTATACGTGACGAAAGGTGTTTTCACTGAAACGGGTAAGCACTACCAAATTATGACGGTCGCGTCGGGGTATAGACAAGGAAAAGAAAAAACTCAAGCAGGTTAACAGATTGCAGATTTTAACATTCAGCTTGTAATATTTAGAGTTGGCGCGACTGTTGCTGTTTACTTTTGCATGTGTTTGAATACTAGTATCTGAAGTTCTGCCAGTAGTGTAGTGAAATTAAACACAATACTTTCAAACACATTTTAGATCTAGGCAGGGTTGACTAAATACTTTTAGTTTCACTATTGTAAGTTACGTAAGTGAAATGTTATGAACAAGGGTAGCAAACTGTACCTTTTAGATTCGCCATAGACCATGTGTGCACATTTCGGGTCGTATCCTTCCTATGTACAAACAGAAAAGTACAACGATTCGTCATTTTATATAAATCATAGTATGTTGCACTGCAGGCTGAATTTCTTAATAAAAGTCGCAATTTTGGTGTTATATTATTTTTAACAATTCCATTTCACTGTCTAAATTATTACACTACTAAATACAAACATTCCCCTCATATCGCTTCATGAATTATTAAGCTGACCATCGTCTTGAGAAGTAATAAGCAACAAAACAACATATTAAAGTAAACATTGTTGCGCTTGCCTAACTCTAGCTGGTATAGCCTATTAATTAACACCCACCCAATGCACTTACCTCTTGGTGGTTTAATTTGACTGTTAATCTTTTTATAGGCTTTGGTTTACCAATGTCAGAATACATCATTACAGATAAAACAGCTGAATTGATTCGCAGAATTCTCTCCACAGCAGTGACAGATTTCACCCAAGTTCTCAGTTTGGATCTGTCGTAGTACAAACAATAACCTTTATTGTACATGAATAGTGCAAAGTATGAACATCACTCCTTGTAAAAGTAAAGTAAAGTATTAGTATATAGCCATACTTAAACATTATGCGATATTTTGAAAAGTTTGAAAGTTGTCTTCGGTTTTAAAAGATTGGGACCTTCCTTAAACGTCCAAGTGGAATATTCATTGGCTAGCCACAACTAAAACTATGCTCGTTTTGATTACTAACCTTTCAGAGCCATCTCCTGCTGTTAATATGTCAGCTTTATCCGTGTATTGAAAGATAATCCTAACGGCTGAATCTATAAGGTTTAGAACATTAGAATTAATATACCATTGCAAAGCTGGATACCATCCACAGAGTGAGAACAAGAAGATATCGGTATATGCAACTTTGATTACTTTTTCATAGTTTCTGCTGTTATTTATATTGTTGTATATTGTTGTATTTGCTGAAACATGTATGATCATTAGATGATCAAATTATATCAACCAGAAATATATAATTTTACGATCTTCTAATTTAAATACTGGTGATTTGATACCTTTAACACACGGATCTCAAGTCAGTGCACACAGTATGACTAACAAACAAAATAAAACTTACTAGAAGAATCAAACAGAGCGTTTCAAAATACACATTTTGGCGTAAAGTTGTCAAAACAGACAAATATTAACGAACAATTCCGAATTGTCGCAGCTATTTTTAATATTAGGATCGATAAAAACGAAGGCCTATCAATTATGTGACCATTAAGTCAGTTTGGGATGAGAATGGCATATATATATATATATATATATATATATATATATATATATATATATATATATATATATATATATATATATATATATATATATATATATATATATATATATATATATACGTTGCTGTTTGTTAGTGATTTCCTTCATTGTCAGGATACAGAGTGGTTTCCAAATGTAAATTACATTTTCGTTGATGAAACGTGGCATTACAAAAACAGACAAAACAATTAATGCCTGAAATCTGGGAAGTATTATGATCATACAACTTACCTTTTTCACTTGTCCAACTTACCTTTGACAATTGTCCCACTTACCTTTGTCACTTGTCCATACTGTTGAGGATGCCATATCATCATTGTTAACCGTATTCCACAGACTTCTCTTTCGCCTTGGTGGTTTGTGATTTTGAATCGTTATAGTTTTCATCGGCTTGCTTCCTTCTGAGGTCAAATAAGCCTGGTATTCTTCACGTGGAAGGAAAATTGAGTTAATCAATGGTGTAACACTTCTACTGTTCTACCCCCCCCCCCCCTCAATTAAAAAATAAATATAAATGGATTTTTCTTTAAATAACGAAAAAATACACAGTCTGTTATTTGCTACCATTTACATGGTGCAACTATCCACCCCCCCCCCTCCAAAAAAAACCACAACAACAAACAAACAAACAAACAAACAAACAAACAAACAAACAAACAAACAAACAAAAAAACACACAAAACGTAGTGTCTTATTTGCTACCCTTGGCACCCACCTGCAAAATTATACCAACGTGTCTAGACGTTTATACATACTGTCAATTCGCAGACGTCGAGATGTTATTCCTAATCCTACTATGAACACAATTACATGAAGCATCCTGCGATCACCGAATAAAAAGCACAAACGTATTTAGTATGCATTTTACAGTGATTGCAAATTGTAAACTATCTTACCTATGTTGGTATATATCAGATGAACTGAAATTCCTTCTTCATATATAAACCGTGCAACATCCTGTCCAAACCGTTCAAGTACCTCGAATACAGTCACAGCTCCCTGGTCTACACCTTTGAACTGTAAAGAAAATACATTTCTTACATCGCATATGCATTATTGAAACGTTATATTGTCTTTTTCACTTTGATGTATCATATACGATAAATGCTGAACAAAAAGCGACGATAAAATGCAACTTTTACTGTACATTGAGTATACCATATATCAAATTGCAAATTCTACCATAATTCTTTACCATTGGTCTACATTGATTTCGCAACGTATCTTCTTATGTAAATACTCGATTCAAAATATATTTGGTGCAAAACTGAAAAAGTCTTCTTCTCATACTAAAACAACAAACAGATAGACGTGTACATTTACCAGGTGTATGTTCTGCCACTGCTCTCTGTTATCTATGCCGAGAAAATCATCCGCCATCTTTACAAATGCCTGAGATAGATGACAGTGGAGTTATATTTAATACCACTTTAATGAATGTTACATATACTTTGCCAATGTGTCCAGTACCACACCTTTCCTAGGATCATTTGTAAACACTATATTGCTGCGTTAAATATCAAAATGGTATTAAGACAACCTAAACATCTTTCTCTGAATCAACGAGGACATTTTTTAATCTAATTCAAATCGAATTCAAGACATAAAATTATATGCACACACACACACACACACACACACACACACACACACACACACACACACACACATAATATTGAAGACAAACCACGCTCATACTACTTTGACATAACTAAAACAGGTAGACTTACTTCCACGAAACCTTGTTTACTCTGCACACTATATTCCATCTCTAGTGGTTTCCTGTCAAGGACAGTGTTCAGAATGTCCATCGCTTCAACAAGGTCACCTCCCAAAGTCAAATTTCCAATAAATACCACTTCAGAGGTCTCTTCAACCACAGCGGTAGCGTCGTCAGTTGTTGTGATGTTGTTAGCCTTAAGTGTGTGAAAACAATTTATTGTCTAAGAAGTTAAAGGGACATTGTCTGGAACAGGTGCTTATTTATTTTGTTTCCTTGTCACAACTATTATGTTTTTAGACAAATTGAGAAATTAGTTTGAAATGTCATTTACTGATGTACACAGTTGTCCAAAGTGGATTGGAAGACCAGGATTATCGACTTGTGATGATGATTGGCAGGTGGATAAATTTGAATATAAACCAACTTTATATATTATGGCAGGTCATTCGTTCAACCTCCAGGTCAACCCATGGCCACTTGTCGCATGGACACAGGCTGGACGATGCATGTTTGATGAGGTTCAAGGCATGTATCGGCAGTAAACCAATACACGATTTATTGCATGTATGTGTAAGTTTTTATTGTACACGTAATCATGGAAGAAGTGTTCAGTTCCATAGTATGTAGCTTAAATCGGCTGGAATTTTATCGTTTTTCTCGGTTGTTGCTTTAGATGGGCATAATCGAACAGTTGGCGCGAAATACTCTGCATTTTAGGTAAACGACTCAATAACTATAAATTCGAATTACATTTAAGAATTATAACATATACCCCGGAATACACAATCACCAAGGCCATTTATCACTTGATTAGTCTCCACTAAATAATATGCATGCTTGGAATTTGTTCCTTCGGGCTACTACTTCTTTTTAAAACTCGCCTACAGTAGCTCCTACCTTTTTAATTATCCCAGGCAAGATGTCACTAGAACAAAACGTTGTATCTGGGATAAACCAGTTTCCATCCTCACTGCATTCACGTCTAAAGGTACCTGAAATTGAAAGGAATATTACCTTTAAAGATAACCCACTGGATTGATATAGGTAGCAACAATTTCATTATCTTGCCATCTTTTTGCATTGTCCACAAATTGAAACAAACGTGTGACGTATGGCTAATACTATGAAATACAGAGTATCATGTGATAAATATTTCTACAACCTACTTCTCAACGTTATCTATATATTCCCCAAAATAAATGTAAGCGTTTAGGTATCACTAAAGGTTGCTACGTATTGAGGGATTTTGTTAAATTATATCCAATACATCAAACAGAACAGAAAGAAGCAATGTAATGCAATTCTTACCATGTGAATTAGATGGACACTTCAGCCAAGGTGTTGTACAAGCTGCACGGGTTGCTGGCCACGTCACGTTATTGGCTTCATCCCATTCAGTCAGGCAATGTAAACCCTTACCAACTAAAATATTCATCAAACAAGAGAACCAGTTTATCTTTTCCGAGCAATATATACTACAAAATGTAGATTTTGCCCCTTGATTTGGACACTTGGAAATAGAAACCAGTGACTCAACTTGATACAGACATTGCCACTACATGAATGTTGTAAGAAGTCTAAAGGGTAATTACTATTCAGAAGATTATGAAGGGAAGATTACAAGATGTGCAAGCATAACAAATATAGCATGGGGGGGGGGGAGTTGGGAATATAACCTTATGAATTTGCTTCAACTGTTGAAGAGGAAAAGCATGCACCAAATCAAAGTGTGGTCCAAAATTATGCATATATATTGTAAAAATCTAATAATTGTTAAACCACCATAATGAGACTTTTCTTTACAAATACATATATAAACCATAAACGAGGGAGCAATTTTCAAAGCGACAAAATGGTAGCACTCTGCGAGGGAAAGTTTTCTGCTGGTGACTGTTACTTGTCTTCTGAAAATAGGGTTAATTGTTAGAATTTGATTATTAAACCTGTCCAATCAAATGCCATAATGATGTCATCGCAAACCTATAAGATCTAAAAGGAAATCAACACTCAGAATGACAATCCAGACTCTGGAACTTGTGATTTCTACATGAAATCCAATGAAATATCTTATATATAAGTTATTTACGCAACGCAAATTGCTTGCATATCTTGCATCGAATGACCCTATCCCCACAGAACCCTAAGTAATAGTTTAACATACCTACAAGACAACCACTTATTTCGTCAACTATTGCGTCTTTCTTTATAGGTACACAGTAGTCAACACCAATCTGTCTTTCATAGCCAAACATACAGCCACAGGTGTAGGTACCTTCCGGGAAATTTTCACACTGTGCGAATTTATCTCCATGGTTGCAGTTATGTGTCCCACGTATACACTCATTCACGTCTATCAGAGAAGAGAAATCGTATGTATCAACAATCATTATAACAATATACGGCTTACACGTTGGTATTAAACATCCTGAGATTCTCCTTTCTCAAAACAATTTAGCAATGAAACTCTATCAGTCGATCGCCAAAACCGTGATATCACATAGAAACAACAGTGGAAAAATTTGATAAGATAATCACGAGTGAAATTATGATAAAATAAAGGATCAATACTTTCCAGAAGAAACATCATCATGAATGTGCCTACCAGAGCATATTGGGTTGTGACTTAATAATTGACCGTCATCACATATTATCATCCCCGATTCTATCATCTCCCATCCTTCTCGGCATCGAATTGTCAGGTTAGTTCCATGTGGTATAGTCAGCAAGGTCGACATAGATTCTCCGTCATAATCAGAAAGTTTACATGGCACTGTAAAAATAAATTATGAAGGGAGTATAAATGAACAATATCTTAAGTATTCTATTGACAATGTTTTCATAACAGACACATAATCCACCTAATTGATAATATGTATGTATGTATGTATGTATGTATGTATGTATGTATGTATGTATGTATGTATGTACGCATGTATGCAGGTATGTATGTATGGCTGGATGGATGGATGGATGGATGTATCCCCAATGTTAAAAGCTGTGATTAGATTATTCCCTGTCAACTAATGACTTCTGCATAATCATATGCCCAATAAGTAATCTAGGAATGGGATAAATTCATACCAAATGCTGAAAACAGAGTAACATGGTATAGCTTCAGAAAAATTTACTTACATCCTACTTGTACATTGAAAGAACAATAAAACAACTCTAAATCACTGTTCTTGCTGAATACTTTGTAGGAAACAGCCGTACTGCCACGAGGAAAAAGTCCCCCTGCTTCAGGGTGGACAAAAAGATCAACGTCCCCAAGACCACTGGTACTTGGTACTGTCCAGTCAACAGGAGTTTCCTTGGCTTCGAAATCCGGTAAACTTCTAATGACATCTTTGGAACAGGCGAGTTCTAAAGATGGCACTACAAATAATCAGAATGAAATATCCGACAATTAAAAAGTGTTAAGACAGATCTTTATTCCTTTATATAACTTTTAAGCGTAACGTTTCCATGTTTCCATTGCTTTGGTTACAAAGAATAACATTTGTATTTTTTCTATTTTGGATCAGTACTTCTATTGTCGATTCAAGCTAGAAGTATATACATCTATATTGTAAATTGGTTCTTAAACATTTAAACATTGTAGAGCATTCCTGATAAAGCATCCTTTTTATTTTCTTGTGTGATACAAATCGCACACGTGGAAAGTTATTGACTAAATCGCTTTGAATAAATAACAACAAAAACAAAAAAGTCATCATGCACGACGTTGCTACGTTAAGTCATTCCTTTATTAACAATCTAAGTCAGTTGGGCTGAGTCGACAGGAGGGTTAGTAGCCATCTTGAATTTTCTACAAATGCTTCCTCTAGGTATGTGAACCATTTATACGTTGATAGAAACTAAATTCCTGTCATATCAACTGTAGCCTGGCTACCTTAATATTCACAAACAAAATTATTATCATATATTTATACGTGTAAAATGTTAGACGTAAACTTGGATACATATACTATAAGAACTGCAGTTTTCTTACATCATGACGTACCCAACGAACAGTGAACTGAGATATCGATTGTAATCGATCGAACTACATGTACAGTGGACATACGCTCTAGACATAATGGAATGTATACCTAGCAATCATTCCCACACACTCACCGTGCTCATAGCGTCTGCAAATCTACAATGTTTGTCCCTCTCTATTGTCTATGGTTGCACTTAAATATGCAAATTGATGTTTCAGTATGCCTAGCAACTGTGACAATACACATAGTAACAGATTGTTATACTATATACAAACTGTACTTGACTATTGTCATTGCTTAAAAGATATGCATCTCAGCTCTTATTCATCAATTAATACATTCTATTATATACAGACAGGGACTATGGATCGCGCGCGCGCCTTAGTATACTATGAACCACAGTGTAACAGCACTTTACCTTTAACGTCGACAACAAAGACACAGGAAGCTTCATTTCCTGAAAGGTCATGCAGCTTACATGATACCTCAGTCCTGCCCACTTTAAATAAACCAGCATAATGGTAGCAAACCACCTCACCATCTTCATGGCGAGCTACAGCTACGTTATCACTCACACTAAAATGTGGTTGATATACGAGTTTGAATGATTCTGATGTTACAACCTCGGGACAGGATAATGTTGGTGGTTCTTCATCTATGAATGTAATACAGGTTGAGGTCTGGGTAAGAATACTTGCATTGTGAGGATTATTTACGCCTTGTTGAACGTACTATATGACTCTGAAATTAAAAAAATCTGAAACTTTTATTTTAAGCTTAACCCCATTCTCAGTTTAAATCAACACATCTCCTTACAAAGTTTTGAAATAAAGGTCACGATAAAGATTTTAATAATAAACTATTCTATAATCCAATATGGCCGCCGAAATTTGTGTTAACGCAATAGGAAAATAAAACATTGTCTATTCCCTTTTCAAAAAAGACAGTGAATCCCAGATTTCTTGAATTATTTACAAAAGAATCAAATAAAAGCTTTCACATAGCGACAATCAGATATTTTCTGCGAAATTTAGTTGTCGAGACGCTCTCTAACATCTAAACTGCATTCTGTACTTAATTTTTATCAGCGAATATTGGCGTTATTTTCAATACAACATCTTCTTTTTGGCTTTAATTTGGATTTCCAGTTGTGCCAAATGAGACATTGTTAAAACATCAGCATTTATTCAGTTTTCAGAAACGTTTATTATATCATGACGAAGTTTTTGATATCTGTAACAACAAACAAACCTACAAACCTAGAAGAAAAAACGTACTTATTATGGGTACTCGATCAACATGATAGTTGTGCAGTATCAAAATACCAAATAAAGTTTATGAATATCAAAGACGTCAAGTGTATCCCACATGATTCTATTTACTTTTGTTATTTTAAGAAATATATATCGACTAGCATTGCATGTTGATGAGTAAGTCTTTCAAAATACTCATAATTGATAAATTATTTACATTTTACACAATCGTACGCATGGTTTCTTTTGAACTAAACTTGGAAGACCTTACACCATTAATTTTGATCAATCCTCCCTATCCTTCTATATATTGCTGTGCTACTTTGAACCAGTTTATATATATGTGTGTGTGTGTGTGTGTGTGTGTGTGTGTGTGTGTTTTTTTAAACCAATAGTTACTTTACATTGTGTAACAAACTACTCTTAAAGATATGTATGAGGATTTGGTATTTAATTTGGATTTTTAATTTATAAATAACTTTATCATGTCTTCCTACTTCAAAAATCAATGTGAAACAAATTTGATCAAGTCTGTGTTTTTAACTAAATACATTGAAAAAAACCTAAATAATGTGTATAATTATTGTTATTATACGCACAAATATTTTACAAAAAACGTCTGTTATTGTTCGTACAAATTTTTTATCAAAATGTTTGTTATTGTATGTACAAAGTTTTACAAACATTGTACATTTGTACAGGTTTATTAATCTTTGCACGTTATTGAGTTACAAACAAAGACTTAGCACATGTTGTTTCACATTGATTTTTCAAGTAGGAAGCCGTGATAAAGTTACACAATCTTCATCTATATGGCCACTTTAAGTTAACTTTCTGTGATACTTACCTTTCACTGTCACAACAAATGAACATGTAGGGGTGTTTTCGGCAAAACCAGTGAAATTACATGACACGTTTGTTGTGCCAAAATAAAAACGACTCTCCAGACTAGGAAAGCAAGCGATGTCACTTGCGACTTGTTTGTCGTTACTGTCTGCTCTCGTTACAGGAACTGTCGTTAATATGGTATAGTCGACTCCAGTACTTGTCAAAGTCTCCACATCATGGCAGGTAAGATTAACTTCAGGTGCTGTGTTAGAAGGAAAACATAAAACCTTTGACATATAACGATGTAAGTGTAGTTATTTACTTAAAAGTTTTCTTAAACAGTCTATATTTCACATCATGCTATTGTTTTCAGTTTGTACTGCACTTGTCCTACAATACAGTAAATATTTTGATATTTAAAGACTTGGTTTTAAGGCACAACCAATGATATTTTACTTTGGTCATTGAACATTTAATCCCGAAATAAAATTACTAGTGCATTTATGTCTTTAAATCTGATTTCTCTTTTTGTAAATTCTTGTATTTCATACTTATTCTCTAAACTTACGACTTTGTGTGTTGTTTTAGGTGTATATTAAATTCACGATATTATATTTAGTTCTCACTAGTTCTCTAATTTAGCTCTCTTGAAATCACAAAATAAGGATGAGAATTTGACTCATTTGGTCGAATGTGTTCCTCCCAACTTCCGTGGGTATCACGTATTCATTCTTTTTGTTCATTTATGATACTTACCTTTAACAGTCACCTTAAATGTACATGTGGGAATGTTCTTGGCCAGCCCAGTGTAATTACATGATACGTTTGTTACGCCAATATAGAAACTACCATATAGACTAGGTAAGCAAACAATGTTAGTTTCCTCATAATATTCGCCAGTTCGGTAGTCATAGACATAGCCTGTTGACTTCACCGGAAATGACGTTAACATGGCATAGTTGACGCCATTAGCAATCAAAGTCTCTACATCAGAGCAGGTGAGATTAACTTCCGGTGCTGCATTTAATTTTTAAAAAACACAAATCAATGAGAGACGATATGATGTTAGTAACTATACCTAAAAATATTTTATGAAGGCTCGCCTATTTATTTTTTAAAACAATTTCATCTCACATGATCATGATACCAATTTCCTTTTTTTCTGCAATTTTATAACATTTCCATGCTTAACTATAGTTTGAAATGACCAACTATATATTGTTGTGACAACACCAATATTAACTTGGTTTGATGTGATAATTTAATATTTAAATAGTCAAACAACATTATAATTGCATTTTTAGTTTAATCGTTATAATTTTATTTTTTATAATTATTATACTTTACATTTTTCTCTAAACGTAACATTTTTGGTGTTTAATTCATCACAATTTTACTACGCTACTTTTTTCTAAACTTTCTGTGATACTTACCTTCAACTGTCACCACAAACGTACACGTGGGAGTGTTCTTGGCAAGGCCAGTGAAATTACATGTCACGTTTGTATCGCCAATATAGAAACGACTATATTGACTAGGTAAGCACGTGATGTCATTCTCGAAGGGTCCGTAGGTATCGTCAATTGACGTCACAGGAAATGACGTTAACATAGCATAGTTGACGCCATTATCAATCAAAGTCTCTACATCATGGCAGGTGAGATTAACCTCCGGTGCTGCATTAGAGAAAATAACACAAATCATTGCCAGATTATGTAAGTGACGATACCTAACTATATTTAATGAAGGTCCGCCTATTCCGTTTTATTGTTGTTGTTGTTTTTTAAAAACTCTGAATTTATCTCACGTGATACTAATTTACTTTCTTCTGCAACTTTATAACATTTCATGCTTGATTTGAAATGACCCATGATAAAATACAGTAAAACTAACTGATATGAATTACTTATTGTTTTGTCAACACCAATATCTTGGTTTGATGTGATAATGCTCTAGCAACATTAACAATAATTGCATTTTATAGTTAATTTTTATATTTATACTTTTTGTCTAAATTTGTCACTTTGTTTCAGGACGTTTCATTCATCATAGTCTTATTCAATGTTTAGATTTTATCTTATTTTAGGTCTCTTTCGAAATACATAATAAATCCGAGGCTTTGGATCATTAGTCTCGAACTCTTCCACTCCCCTCCCCCTCCCCCACCTCCAGTATTGCCAAGTACGTGTTGTAATAACGTGCACCAGATAATTATTTCAATTTTGAAGATCGCTACTTTTTTTAACTTTCTGTGATACTTACCTTCAACAGTCACCACAAATGTACATGTGGGAGTGTTCTTGGCAAGGCCAGTGAAATTACATGTCACGTTTGTATCGCCAATATAGAAACGACTATATTGACGAGGTAAGCACATGATGTCATTTGCGAAGTGTCCGTAGGTATCGTCAATTGACGTCACAGGAAATGATGTTAGCATGGCATAGTTGACGCCATTATTAATCAAAGTCTCTACATCAGGGCAGGTAAGATTAACTTCCGGTGCTGCATTTGAAAAAAAGCACTATGTAAATGACGATACCTAACGACATGTAATGAAGGTCCGCCTGTTCCGGTTTGTTGTTGTTGTTGTTGTTGTTGTTGGTGGTGGTGGTGGTGTTGTTGTTGTTGTTGTTGTTGTTGTTGTTGTTGTTGTTGTTGTTGTTGTTGTTTAAAAAAACTGGATTTATCTAGCGTGATACTAATTTCCCTTTTTCTTCAACTTTATAACATTTCGACGTTTGATTTTGATTTGAAATGACCCATAATAAAATACAGTAAAACTATCTGATATGAACTATATATTGTTTTGTCAACATCAACATCAACATCAATAACATGGTTTGATGTGATAATGCTCTAGCAACATTAATATTAATTGCAATTTTATATTTAATTTTTATATTATTATACCTTAAACCTTTTCTCTAAATTTATCACTTTGATTGTTTCAGGACGTTTCATTCATCATAATCTTATTCAATGTTTAGATTTTATCTTATTTTAGGTCTTTTTCGAATACATAATAAATCCGAGACTTTGAATCATTAGGCTCGAACACTCTTCCACTCCCCCCCCCCCCCCAGTATTACCAAGTACGTGTTGAACGTGTTGTAGTAACGTGAACTAGATCATTATTTCAAATTTGAAGACCGCTACTTTATTTTAAACTTTCTGTGATACTTACCTTCAACAGTCACCACAAACGTACACGTGGGAGTGTTCTTGGCAAGGCCAGTGAAATTACATGTCACGTTTGTTTCGCCAATGTAGAAATGACTATCCAGACTTGGTAAGCAAACGATATCATTTTGGTCCATTTGGTAGTCGTAGTCTGTTGACGTCACAGGAAATGACGGTAACATGGCATAGTTGACGCCAGTATCAATCGAAGTCTCGACATCATTGCATGTGAGATTAACTACCGGTGGTTCTGTGTTCGAGAAAAGAAAATGATGAGAAAATAGGTCAGTCAGTGAAGGTACAAACGAAATATTTTTAAAGTTTTCCGAATTCGAAAAACAGAAACTATGAAACTATGCAATTTCTTGGATTGAAACATAAAAGTTGAGTTAATAATGCATATACTATATTCATGGAATTGATTTGAAGAATGACTCTGTCAATAGTGATATCCTTGTTTCAAAACGAAAACGTTACCTTGGAGAACATGAAGTTTTGGGCGAGTATATTCTGTCAAAAATGTCTTTAGTTTTTGCACAATTAAATATAAATCAATTCACTGATTGCTCTTTCGTACCACCAACAAAAGGGGGCTTATGTAATTGCTTGTTCAATCTGTCTGTCTGCATGTGTGTCTGTCTATCTGTCTGCGCATGTATGTGAGTGTCAAAATCATCTCAAAAACCACTGGCTCAAACTGGGCGAAATTAAGATGGTAACAACTAGCCTAGCGACAATTCATTGGCTTCAAAATCTGTCAATCCCTTAAACACCTAAAGCTATCACAACATTCCATTCTGAATTTAGATAACCACTAACAGCTTATAACTCGAATTGGAGCATTTATATTAACCGATGACATCATCATGTACACTGCAATGTATGACTCACTTTAAATTTCAGAGTGGAGGCAGGGTTGTAATTGAATTAGAAACAAGGGTAAATATAAATGAGCAACTGTGAATGAAGTAGCGAATTACAAGGGTCTGTGAATGTGTAATGAATTTCTGCTGGCAAGTGATGTTGTTAACTTTGTAAGTATGAGGTCTAGCTAGATTTCTTGCTAGATTAAGGCGTTCCACTTGACATTGGAAAGATCGTTAGACTAAAAGCCAACGGATAGCTCTAGACTGGGTAATGAGAAGAGCTGAATAGTTGTTGAGCGAAATACTTCAAAACAAATTGGCATAGTTAGCATAATAAATAACGTTGCTACTACAAAGTAGGTACATTACACATCATCAATGGTTGGTCTGAATTTCATCTACTGAACTTGGTAGGTATACCTACTCATACTATAATGACACGTATGTGCATATGTTTGCAATTTGCATATTCTAGGATAAGGAAAGACAAACCAGTTGAAGTCTGAACCTTTCAGCTGGACAACTTTTGTGATATTTACCTTTAACAGTCACCACAAATGTACATGTAGGAGTGTTCTTGGCAGGACCAGTGAAATGGCAGGAAACGTTGGTTTCTCCAAAATAAAAATGATCACTCAGACTATGACTGCAAACGATGTAATCTGCGTCTGCCTGGTAGGTATTGTCTGATAACGTCACAGGAAATGACGACAACATGGTGTAGTTGACTTCATTGTTTGTGAAAATCTCTACATCATGGCAGGTAAGATTAACTTCCGGTGCTGCATTTGAAAAAAAAAACACAAATCGATGACAGACGATGGAGGTGACGATAACGATATTTTATGCGCCTATTCCATTTTATATTTTTTTGAAAACAGTCTGAAGTTATCTCGCGTACTACTAATTTCTTTTGTTCTGCATTTCCATGTTTATTTTTTCCTATTAAATCACCAATGATGAAATAAATTAAAACCATCTAATATATTGTGAATTATATATTGGCGTATTTAATGTTTAAATCTTATCCTTTTTAGGTGTCTTCACAATAAAATATCAAAACGAGTATTTGCACGATTAGGTTCAGAGTTTTCCTCCCAATCCTCCAGCATTACCAAATACACGCTATAATAACTTGAACCAGATTATTGTTTTCAATTTTGAAGACAACTGATTTGTTTTAACATTCTTTGATACTTACCTTCAACTGTCACTACAAATTTACATGTGGGAGTGTTCTTGGCAATGCCTGTGAAATTACACGACACGTTTGTTACGCCAATATAGAAACGATTATCCAGACTAGGTGAGCAATCGATGTCATTTTGGTCGAGTTGGTAAGTATTGTTGGCCAACGTCACAGGAAATGACGTTAACATGGTATAGTTGGCGCCATTATCAATCAAAGTATCGACATCATTGCATGTAAGATGAACTACCGGTGGTTCTGTGTTAGAGAAAACAATTGAATATAGATCAGTCAAGGTATAAATGAAATATTTTTAACGTTTGCTTAATTTGATATAAAACAGAAACACTATTAAAAACTAAGTTGTCGAGCAATTTGTGGATTGAAACATGATTGTGGCGTTAATGCATATACTTTTTACATTAAATTGATATGACGACTACTCTGTTAATTGTGTTATCTTTCAAAATGTTACATTGGAGAAAAGGACGTCTCTGACAAGAATGTCGTTCATTTTTGCACAATCAAATATACTTTACAAATTGTAATGTATTCATTACTCATTTTTACCACCAAAAAAGGGAGCTTATGTAATGGTTTGTTCAGTCTGTCTGTCTGTCTGTCTGTCTGTCTGTCTGTCTGGCTATGCGCGTATTCAAAATCATCTCAAAAACCATTGGCTCAAATGAGAGGAAATTCGGAAGACATATTCCCTATGATAATGACAAGCATAGAGACAATTCATTGACTTTTAAAACAACTAACAGCTTATTACTCGAATTGGAGCATTTATATAAACCGATGACGTTATCATGTACACGATCATGCGCGACTTCCATTCAGAATGGAGATGGAGTTTGTCATTGGATTTGTTGCTATACATTAAATATTACACAAGAAATGGTGAATGAAGAAGACACTTACAAGTGTCTGTGAAATTCAATGTGTAATGGACTGCTTCGGACAAGTGCTTTTGTTAACTTTGTTAACATGAGGCCTAGCTAGAGTTTTGCGAAAATAAGGTTTTCCACTAGACGTTGGAAAGATCTTTAGATTAAAATCCATAATTTCAAAGAATTTCATCTGTTAAAGTTGGTGGGCATACCTACTTATACTATCATGACACACATGAGGGTGAAATGTGCATATTCTATACATCTCTTCAGAACGAAAGATAAACACAGTTCTTCAACTTTTCAACTAGTCTAGATAACTTTGCTCTTAAGTTTGTGATATTTACCTTTAACTGTCGCCACAAATGTACATGTAGGAGTATTCTTGGCATTGCCTGTGAAATGGCAGGAAACGTTGGTTTCTCCTAAATAAAAACGATCACTCAGACTTGGGTTACAAACGATGTCATTTGTTTCTGTTTGGTAGATATTGTCAGATAAAGTCACAGGAAATGACGACAACATGGTATAGTTGACTTCATTGTTTGTTAAACGCTCGACATCATCACAGGTAAGATTAACTTCCGGTAGTTCTGTGTTAGAAAAAACATGTAAGTCAACGAGAATTAATTTGACAGTGGCATAGATTTGAGGACACATTTTGAACTTGACATCTGACCTGTACACAGTCACACTGCGTAGTAAATGATCCATTCAGTCTTGCACACTACTACTTAATTCTACTAATACCGTTGGTGAAACTTGCATTGTGTTTTAACTTGAGAAAGGACATTATACAAAAATTATCAGCTAAGCCAAGTAAGTGCAAATTGAATATTTTTACCAACCCTCTGTGTGGACAATAGCGTAGGCATTAATGGCATTTGATGCACCCATCCTGTTCACACAGTTAGTAGATTCCCCATTCATATCGAACGTCTGCCAGACATTTTCGCCTGACACACATTGACCGCCCTCATGAAGAGCAAAAATTGGTAAACCCAATCTAGCTGATTGAGTGGCACAATTCTGGACGACATCGGGTTCATTTGTTGAATAACCTGAATCCAGTAATGCATTGTATGTATCGTCTAAGGGTGCCACTGGAGGGAAAGATGTGTTCAAGACTTGATATTCGAAACATCCAAGGGCAACATAATGAATTGGTAGTGAGTCTGCTGAAAACAAATCATACAGATCTAAACTATTTTCTCAAAAATGGATAACAGGATTATGCCATAAAAATATATATAAAGTTGATTAGTGCGAACTTCCTCGTCAATAGGATTGAATGTGCAAGTCCCTAGGTTGTCAATTCATTGACACATGTAGGTAGTGCTAATGTCTTCCTACCATGTGCAAAGCCATGTTTGTAAGCTTTCGAACAGAAAATATTTTTGTCATTCTACATCAACAACAATGCGCGTTTACCTCAATGCTCACTGAAATAATATCTACGTACGCATTACACAACTTAGTAAGAGTCAAGTACTTAACGTTATTATTACACACCCTATACTTTTAGCAGATATAGTATGGTAAACACAACAGCAATATAAAGAATGCAAACAGCAACAATACAAGAAAATTTTCTTTTAAAAAAATGAAAACAAAAGAAATGATAAATACTGCAATTATAATACTTACGTAGAAAGCTATTAACTCTCATGTAGACATGATTTATATAATGTCCTCCCTCACCATCGTCAGAACAATTGGCAGGACCATACTTATCAAAGGTTAACCCAGCATCAGGACCTGAGAAACATTCGCCCCCATTTTGTAAAGCATACACTCGATATCCAAGAATGTTTACAGCTAGGGAGCATTTTTCCATGGCGTCCTGTCTGTAATAATATTGTCCGTCCAGTAAATTAGCTATTTGGTCACTGTCAATCGGCACAAAAGGAATGCTGCGTACGTATTCCATGTCTAAATAGCATCCGAGGCTGATATAATTGACAGAGTCTGTGTGAAAATATAATAGTTCATGATCATGAATGAAAGGTAATAATTTGTATTACATTAATTGGTCTTTCTTACTATAACACATTATCAACAGCTGAGAAAATCGATTCAATGGCATTTTTCTTCAAACAAAAACTGAAGAACGACAGTCTTATGAAATGTGGGTCATTGTTTATGCTACTATACATATTTTTATGTTCTAAAATAACAGAGAAGATAATATTTCAGTGGGAAAAAATGAGCTTGTGTTGATTGATTGAATTATTACAAGTTTCATATTTCCGACAAGACATTATAGATTCACGCTATTTGCCTTACCATGAACATAACCGTTTTCGGACAATTATTGGACACATTAAAATTATTACCCCTTCCCCTCCAACCGGTCTTTCAATGACATTCAACGATGATATCACTCTAAAGCCATTTTAATACCGTTTGCCACATGTTTTTTTAAAGGCTGTTCATGCTGCCCATTAGAGCACCAGAGACTCCTGTCTTTGAATTCACGACGGGTATCGTTGTTTCTAGCAAGAGGGAATTGATTCACTAATCTGGGCATGATGGTTAATGAACAAACGAGCGGATGTATGGGAATGGACAGATGGGTAATAGAATAATGTCTGTATCGTTCACTTTTCTGCCTAATTCTGAAAAGACTTATAATCGGCATTAGTAATTTCATAATGAATTATATAGCTTCTTCAAGAACATCCAAGCCATGAAGTTTGCCCCGGTTATCAAAGCTCCCATTGTGGCGTGTTTTACCGTGCATGCTATTACATGATATGAGATATTGAATTAGGATGAATAACCTTGTTGATATGGCAATTTACAGATATTTCATTCAACATGTATCTGAGATAACAAGTGTACTATATATAAAAGTTTGATAAATATTACTACGAACCAGCATATACTTCCACTTCACACAATTCTAGGTCGTATGTCTCTAATTGCTGGACACTGACGTATCGCCCATAGATTGAGTTACATTGAAATGTGTACTCATGAGTTCCAGCGGTATTGGGTACTAAGTCTGCAACACACGATTGGTGAGTAGAACCGTCCAGTGAGGACATGACGCTGACAGTTGCACTCGGTATCCAGCCTAGAATTGAAAGATCATCAACTTGAGTGATATATGACACTAACAATGTATGATTTTCCGTTTACCCAAAATATTACGAAGTGATAATGATATTTTATTGTATAATTATATTTATTTGTATTTATTATCACATGTATTGAATAGATGATTATATTAAAATATTTACCCGTATAAGAAGAGTCAAAATCTCTGATAACAATCCTATGGATAAGATGAAAAGATTTTGTCCCATCTTCTAGATCAATTGTCAACCCTGGAGAAGACAGAGTGGTGTCTGTGACATCCCCCATGACAGCACATGTACTCTCATCACCATCAATAGCATCGGAAGGCAAACCCGAAGAAAGAGCGCCAGCTGTTGCGCTTTTACCGATGGCTACATTTTCGAGATCTAAACATGAAAGAAGATTAACGATATTTTAAGGCATTGATTAATGCAATTTGTTTTTACATTATATCGCGATCGTCAAATTAAGGGCGTAGACTACTCAACTCGCCTTGTATCCCCGCCTCCCAAATTCCTAGTCTCCATACCTGGGTAAACCACACGACAAGTCGTTATTAACATTTTGTAGTTTTCCTTCAACCTATGGAGATCTATGAAAAATCGATGCTATGAAACATACCTAAGTCACTTTATATATTACAACACAACTAGACTTGCACGACAAATATCAGATCGTAGTATCTTCAAATATTCTCAAATAGACGAGGGTAACAAAATGATTTCTACCAGTAACAGTCATTCTAACTTTGTTGGTTTTGGTTTTTGGCATTGCAGCCTATGGTTCAGTATCATGTTTTCCTTTGTTCAATGTATATACAATAATTATACACAATGCAACAAAAACAGCGAACTACATTCGAAACTTTTTGGAACGCCCAAAAATACAAATACGTGTACGTGACAGTTTTGATTTCAGTCATCTGAACGACCTAGAACTAATTTTAACGTTGTGCAAGTTGTGCGTTTGTGACAAAAAATTTTACCAATGCACTTCATCATATTGTAACCATAGTCCTCGAAACGTAATATACTTGTGTAAAAAAGGGTTTATAATTAATCCTGTCAATGACAAAAGCTGCGAGAACGTATCAAAATGGGAGATATGTTATTTATGGAGACAAAGCATACTGGTGATTACTAAATTATTACATCTTGTGAGATTGAAATGAGATAATGATCTGATAGGTTATAAAGAAAACTATATAATGATAGCAATTCGCATATCAAAGAAAACCCCTATTACACACAAGTAATGGGTGGTAATCTTACAAATGTGCATCGTAGGTGTACTTTGTCCAGGTAACAATATATGATGATGAAATACTGATTTCCGACGAACATATAGATTTTCCCAAGCTACGTAATTTAGATGTGGAGTGCTTAACTTCTCTAAATGGGGTACAAAAATCGATTCCAAGTAACATGTATGGGACGACTTTGAAGTCCAACAGTGTACCTCGTAAATTGTTGTACCTTTGGCATCGGCGTTACATGATATACATATTAGCGTTCACTGGCTATATTTTATGCCACCATGTAGGAACAAATGAAAAACTGCACATGCTACACTTTACATGTAAGCTCGCAAGCGTTGTTGCAACTCTGTGTAAATGAAATGAACCAATGTGCCACCATGCTGACATCGAAATTTTGGTGTCTGAGTCTAGTTGCAGTACTAGACAAAATATAGTAAGAGGTTATGATCTTGATATCTGAAATTATACAGTGTACATTTTCTTATTGGTTTCTGCGTTGTTTTATCTAGCAGAACCGGTGAAAACTAACATGAATGGGCGGGTAGTACACGATGACACTCGGCACACGCATACCCCACCAACGTAAGCCATGTATGGTTGGTGAAATCGTGGTAATACGAAACGACTGAAATTTGATAACGTGTGTATGAGTTTTGCAGACATCTTTCATGTAGTGTTGGTCAGTAATTTTAATTGCATTGTAATTAATGCTTTAAAATTGAAATAACGTGTTTTGGGGAGGGGGTTCATTTATATGACACTTTGATGGACTAAACACATAATGTAACTCAGTATGTAACATTTCTACAATGTCTTCAGTAAAATCGTCACTAGAACGAGAACGGAAATTGGACTGTCATCCAAATCTAATGAACAGTATTTTAGCAAATTGTTCCAAAATGTTTAATCGAAATCCATTTCTCCTACCCCCACCCCAGCCCATCCCCACCTCCCCAACCCACGCGCGCGTGGTCTTACTAACAACTTCGCCAGTTGAGATTGGGAATCTCGGTTGTTGGGTTTTGTTTGTTTTTTTGGTTTTTTTTTTACAAAATTAGTTAAAATCTTCATAATGACGAAGGCAATATGTTGATGTAAATTCAAACTATTCAATGAAATATTCTATCAGTGTTATTTGCAAATTCATAAAGTAAATGCAGTATTGAAGTCTTCGTCTGTAGTCATGCCGGTAAACACATTTTTTAATAAATATATTTTGTCTGTATTTCATGTTTAAAAATATAAACTCGAAAATAGAGTAACAGATTGTGCTTCCGATATCTTACCTTGTGAAAACTCTGCTCCCCTTCCAAATCGGATATTCATTAGTAATAGAAATAGAACTAGTGGAGTGTCCATTTTATAACTGTCGCTAAGGTCTGTCCACAGTCCACCCTTTGCTCTGCTCTCTAGATATGCACGTATTCGCTTTTGGGCCTTGCACGTCTACTGTCGCTGTGGTCTATACACATGTACATGTATATGCTGTCGCTGTGATCTATACACGGCTTTTGAATCAATAAATGTAATGAATTATGAAATAAAGTTGGATTGTATATTTTAATAATAGATTACTATAAAGTGAAATAAGGGCGCTACATTGTCATAATAAATCTACGTTTCCTTGATTACTTTCTCCCTTACCACTGAAGGTTTTATTCCGACATTATTAAGATAAACATTTAAATAACCAATTCTTAAAATATAATGCTCGCTGAAAGTAATTTGAAGCAGCAATTATGAAATAAATTTATGCGTCGATATAATCAAATTTTAAAACTCATTGGAAATATTGTAGAATTTTTCCATGAATATATAACAATCTTTTCAAAAAATTGTTTTCTCTTTAAGCAAAACGGTATTTCACCAATTCAGTTTTATTGAGTTGTCATGTATAAGTCGTCAGTTATTTATTCAATCGTACCGCTAGAAATGTTTTGATCAATGATGTGTGTATATAAGCTGTTTGTACAAACCACCAGTAACGGTCGGTACGGTCTCCATAAAGTGTATCCCTTTATTACATATTCAGTATTATCGTTCAAAAAAACATGATAAGAAACTGATTGAATGATTGAAAGGATTATTTTGCTAAGTTAAGATATGCCATTGTGCCTGAAAATTGAATTGCCTGTAATTTCAATGCTGCCATACCAACAGATGTAGAGTGACAAGTATATAATGTATTATTTGTACAGTGCATAGCGCCCTCGTTGTGAAAAAAGATGGACTTCCTCCTATGCCATCATTTGGATTTTCCTCATCCAGGGACCAACTCACATGTTGGTAACATAATACCCATATTCACACACACACACACACACACACACACACACACACACACACACACACACGGGTGTACTGTACAAAGCTTCCGACAAACGAGATGATTTCAACACTAGTGAACATAATATAAAGATTGGTTATGCAATATGCATAGTATGTAATGTAACAGTAATAGAAAATGGAACAAAGCATGTGAAAATGGCGTGACATTTATTAAGATTACATGTATTAGTAATAGGAATTTGCTATTCATTTAGAATTAAAAAAGAAAGTGAATTGAGTTGAAAGTAATGCGGTGGTTTTCTGTTTGTCTGTCTTTGGAACAAATGAACGTTTTTCGCTATGGTATTGCTAAATTGTATGTTATACTTGTGTCAGTTCGACAGATTTCACATACGTTTGGTAATCATGGGGTCATGGTATACACCTTAAAATTGTTGAATGATTAGGCTTGAAATAACACCCATCCACCCACCCATCCACTTGTGATCGCATGTTCAATAAATGTGACTGTTTTTGAACTATATGGAAGAGAAGGTTACACGCAGATAGGGGGATTCCAATAGACCATTTAGCTTCAACGTAGAGAAGCTTGTGTTTACTCTTAGTCTAATAGAATGACATTATTATCAAATGTTTGACATACTAGATGGTGCGATTGTGACTGTTAATCACTTTGAGATTTCATTAAATTGACTTCGCGTGAAAACGTTAAGCCAATCCCTAGGTATCCTGATAACATAATTACACCTTTTCATTTTAGTTTCACACTCAATTTCACACAAGCTAAATGACCAGTAAACTAGGTGCATTGGAATGTACAGGGTCATGTAGGTCATTTGGTTAAGTTATCATGTTCAAGAAAATACATGTAATATTCAACTCCTTTCAATGTCTGTGTCTGTGTCTGTGTCTGTGTCTGTGTCTGTGTCTGTGTCTGTGTCTGTGTCTGTGTTTGTGTTTGTGTTGTGTTGTGTTGTGTTGTGTTGTGTTGTGGCTGTGCTGTGCTGTGCTGTGGTGTGCTGTGTTGTGTTGTGTTGTGTTGTGTTCTCGATTATCCATCTAAAATACACGATTTTATGTATGATATCTGTGATAATTGCGGTCCAGTAAACTGTTCATACTAAAATATAGAAAAAACAAACAGTTTCAATTAAATACTTCTAACAACACTTTTAGTAGTGCCGATGGCTAAAGCTAACGCTGGACATTGTCCTTGGGCTTTTTAAAAGAGGGAACTATGTTTATAAGACATACTATGTATTCAATCAAGGTTAACACACTGCACTTTAGAATTTTACAGAACTTTAAGGCTTATCTTTGATCACAATGACATCCATATACAAAACAAAAATAAATAGGCACTGATATGCTATACTTGCTGGCAATGTATAGCGAATTATTGTATACTGAGTTTACAACTGTTGTTTTTCAGACTGTGTCTAAAGAGTGTAAGTCTTGGAAGAAGACAAAATCGGTCCAAAGTTCAATGATATAGTTGTTGACAACTTCCTCAGTTTCTGGCAGGCGTTATTAATCATGGTACCTTACTCACAAATAGACTTCTAATGAGCATATCCTGCACTCTAAGAATAAAAACATACCCGGTAGCATGTTGCCTCTTATCAGTCCCAGCACGAATGTATTAATAGTGCAGATAAGCAGAAAGGCAAGCTTAAAAGTAGTGTAAGAATACAAGTCAAGACATGAAAGGTATATAAGTATCATTAGGAACCAATCTCCTTTACGTAATATGTAGGGGAAAGGTTGGTTGACTTAACAGGAACATAAAATTACTACTGTAACAAGGTATTTTGAATTGATAACGACGCTCGAAGTTCAGTATAATACTTGCCCCCCTCCGCTCCCATAGTAGGAAGCAGTAGACAGGTTCTTCATCTTCATTAAGGCATGTAAAATGATGCAACTAACCTGGGGATCCCATTATAAAGAAGAACTTTTAGAGAACCCACTCAGCTGTTGAAAATTGGCGAGCTGGGATGAAATATTGAAATGGTGTATGATTAAAAGTAGGCAACATATACTTTCCATTTTATCATTTGTCTAGCAATACACAGTTTTGGCGTAGGTAGTGTAGTTCCCGAAAACAGAGTAAATGCAAGGTGCATTTGAAAAAAAAAAAACAAGAAAAAAAACAAATATCAATTGCAATTTCTTTCGTGAATACATAATTGCTATATATAATGATACATTTTATTGCACATTTATTTTTACAAAGTTCTCAATGAACGTTACAAGACTTGTAATAAATGACTGAAGTTTTACAGTTCTCATTTTGCAGAAATGTACATGGTGGCAAAGAGAAGTAATTGAAAGTAAAATCTACATAACTTGAAATGAAAAATACAGTGAATTATCTCATGTAAAACTGAATTTGAATTGACCACCACCACCAGCTCTGCGAAATCTAAGTGGATCTTTATATGCACATCTATCACGTAATCACGACCCATGTGACTTAAATTTGGAGGTTAGCCAATTACAATTGCCTGAAGATCCACTTAGATTTAGCACAGGTAATCTCAAATTCAGAACATATTTCTGTACTTCCAAGGGCAAATGCTTTGGTCTCTGTATTGCACTTTTGTCAGTAAAAAGTAAACATTAATCAGACTATAATCATGTAATTCAATCTAACTACATAACTCAGGCATAAGTAAGTGTACTTTATGCTTGGAGCCTAGCATATACTGGGTTGTTTTAATCAATCGGAATTGTACTTAAAACGAAGTCTGACAAACTTTTTTGAAACCTATAGAAAGTCGAAAGTGATTTCCTCGAAAATAATGTAACCACTTACTTTATACACATAGGCATTCGTCTGTAACATGATTATCTACTATTACGTTTATGATCACCGATTATTCATTATTATATAGATTATGAGATCATCGTTTACGTTTCATTGGTTTACGATCTACAGGATGGCGATTGAAGAAGGCACAGTGTACACTCCTCATATATCTTGTTCTTTGTGGGGAAAAAGAAAAAATACGAGTCTCTCCGTGCGAAATTTTCTCGTATATTTACTAAAATTCAACGTCTCTGAACTTGACAGTTTTCATTAAGTTATGATTTAATACGTGATGTATAAGGTGACTCTTGACCCAATCAATGGATGGTGACCCATGACCCAATCAATGGATTGTGAACCTTGACCTAATCCCCTATGCATGTCGATGTAAAGTAAATGGCTAAGGAAATGGTCAAAGTTTATGTGCAAATCATATACAAGCGATGACAGGAATACAAATAAGTGATTGGATAATATGTTTAAAGTGGTGATGGGAAGCTGGTGCGTTAGGGTTTCAAATAAATAAGTAAAACTTCTTTACCCCATCTAACTAGAAAGTAACACATTTGTACATATGCTAAAACAACTTCACAACTAAGGCATTCCTATGAATTCTAAAACGTTGCTCTTCGTAAATACATGAGTTGTACAATAAAGTATTGAATATCGTACTACAAAGCAAACCTTGTGCGTTTATATTTAGGTTATTCAGTTCACGTCAAACATGTCGACACTAACAAAGTGTAGTCGTAAAATGCATGATCCAAAAGTAATCTGTCACTATCCCTTGGGAATGCTAGACATGAACAATATCAAGTATTAAAACGACCCCAAGATGTCTGAATATCAGAGAGAGAGGAAATCAAACTTTTCAATCTTCTATTTGCCTGATATACATTTTGCGAGCCCTCTCTTTCATGGTTTTAAAAAGAACATCGCAATGGAAATGTCAAGACAGTACTTACCTCTCAAGTATCCCTAGTTAGCCTTTACAGCTCTTTAATGCTTCGATAACACCATTACAGCATTACAGTAACAGTTATTTCATGTCTAGCCTCAATAACAAGCGTTTCCATAACAACCTCACAACATAAAGTACAAATTACATGATCGGCACACCTAAGACTTGTGTAGACTCTCTGAGGAGATAAAAACGCCGGGGTCATTTCATCACGATTCGTGGGAACTAGAAATATATATCCCCGAGATATTCCAGTTATATATTGATAGAGAAAACTATCCCACGCGACAGGAGAATGTCGCAAACACCATTGGAGAATCTGCATTTGGACGTCAAAACACACTGTCAAGTTATTAATGACCACTGTTACCAAGAAAATTTGATTTGAAACCTTTAACTGATCTCATTGTGATAAAATGAATGAAAGGTAGTAACGTGTACATAATAAACAGCTTTATCTATGGAGTTTTAAAATCCAACATTTCCCCCTAAATAGAGGAACAAAATAGCAATAATATCATCAAGCATTAGCGAATTGTGATACCACATAGAATCACCTCTGTTATGCTCCATATTCACAACCACAGATCCGACATGAAAAATAGGCAATTTATATCTAGTGAATATACTAACAATTATATACTGATATTGAGTAAGTATGCCTTTGGCAAATACATAGTTACATCACTTTTTAACAACTACATATGCAGCAATTTTATTCTCTTTAAGTATTTACGTCGTACATCACATTGCTTATCGTAGAAAGTAAGGTAACATCTTATCACTCCATCAAATTGTTTCCCTTACTGATATACAACAACCCATCTTATAGAAGATTATTTAACTAAATAACGACATTGTCACATTTTACAGTTACAAATCTATATCAATGCACACACACAAACAATCGAAAGGAAGCTGAAAATCGTTTACTTTGTTTTTTTAAATAGTAACGCTTCTCATTTTGCAATAGGTATCCCATCCGTGTATAAAGAGGCTCATTTTGGTAATGAACTTCGATATCGATTTATAACATTTATATATCAATTACAATCATACACGTAGAGTGAGCTCCATTTGATATGCTATCTACAACAAAGGTTATTTCTAATCGTGAATATAAAGGTTATACTTATCGTGAATATATATATATATATATAGTTACATATAGTTGATATGCTATGTCACTATCTACGACAAAGAATATAAATTATCTAGTCGTGAAAACGAATTGCAAGATATTTTACCATATAGTTATATGTATATAGTTATATATACATTTTATTTATTTATATTGATGTTATAAAATTGTTTTAAACGTTCCTTGTCATACTAAGTAACCCCATGCGGAAGGTAGACTCTAATACACTTTTGCAGTACGATCAATTTATCTGGCCATTTTACTTAAGCATTGTAACTAATAAATGATGTGTTTGTTGATCATTTAATTATTGATATTGGCCTTAATTAGATGAAGCTTCAAGACAAGATACTTAGCATTTGGTATATCACTTTAAATTAATTGACGACTGTAAATATCGTTTATAATATAATTCATACAGTTTATCTAATGGAAACCCAACTGCTTTGTCTTTAATTTGTGCAGAAATGTTTGGTTGTGCAGATATTATTATGATTGTATAGACTTAATCCAAAAATATACCAAAGTGTTTACAATACTGTACACATTCAACCGTTGCTATTCACATTATGACTGTCAAAGATACGAAAAACAGATAGTCGACATATATGAATTAAAACTATTACTAATAATTATGTCAAATTACTGCAAATTGATTTTTTTTAAATGTGTAACTCGGATTTACTAAATAAACTAAATGACATATTCTTTCAAAATATGGCATTCTTAAAACGAAAAGATTCCTTCAAATACATTTTATTGAATAAATATCTACTCATAAGTAACGTACTCATATCCCTGCATTCCAAAAACAAATTGGGTTACTTCTTATGGTATAATGTAGTCAAGCCAAAGCCTGTAACTATCCAGATTTTGGTGTCAGTTATTTTTAAGAGTACTAGTGCTGAGGTAATCTGTCTGGACAGTGAATTCAGCATGCCTTACATTCTGAGTGTAACTCTTTTTAATCGTATGTATTGCTGGTTATCATCTTTGCCATGTTTTGAAAGACTTCATGTATATCAACTTCTCCAAAGCATCGTCTTATCGAGTTTCTGATGAGATATAGAAGCTGTTAAACACTTCCGATCTTAGAGCCTTTAAAAATACCGTTTATGGCTAAATATGAACTGTTGGAGGAACACTAAAATCTGTTAGCTCAATGCTTGCCACAGTGATCGTCGATCAGCACAACATATCAAAAATACACATTGAGTGTTGACAGACTATGAATCAGTTATCTCATTAAACGGAAGTACAACTAAATGACTCTAAAAGTATTTGAGAGGTAAACTATACATAATTGAAAAAACTGGCAGTGCATGATAAAGAACTTTGGAAATCAAAGACATTTGATAAGATATAAGTATGTTACTTTTAAAGTTCTTGCTTCCAGTGTGAATTTTCTGTCATGTCTACAAAATTAAACAATATTTGTTTATTATTTGTGATAATTTGCCACAATTGTCGTCTGTTTCCATGGTTTTCTGAGTATAAAGTTACTGTGACGTAATTTCAAGACGTTTACCAACCAGTTTGCTATATATATCCCATTCATTAAAAATTTAACACTAGTGCAATTTCGAGTAAAATAAATGCCATTTGTCGTCTACAGCATATAGATGCATACTATAATAGGCCATTTCAGACTGCAAACAGGAAATTGAGAATACAGCGCCCTCGCTGAAATTGGGGGTATCATCACCTCATAGTATCATTTCTTAAGAGCTTTGTCCCTTGGTATTCTGTAGAAGTGTAAATCAGGGATGTTTTTTGTATTGTTCAGTCATTGAGGAAAGCAGCAGTGCTCTATGATTAACTGAGTAACCTATACCATACCCCCAAGGTACACACAGACAGGAAGAAGAGCGCCACCATGGCATATTTTGCAAAGGCCTTTTAAATGATACTTTTCGCCTCGATTATTGATGCACACTGTCAACGACAGAATAATGCAGTCTAAAAAACACATTTATTGCAACTTTTCATGTCTGTAATGTTACACATTAACTGACGGCTCTGTGGTTTATTTAGCTGTCTAAGACATCCTATACTGATTCCCTTGATGTGCCAATATTTTCTAAGTGGCCGTTGTCACCTCGACAACTTTGAATCTATTAGACGCTCTCTGTCTGAGGTCCACGTGTAGGATCTGAATTTGCAGCATTGGTGCCATCAAATGCGATGACATTCTTTCCATCTTGACATTTGCAAACCTTTTTGAAAGATTTTCTGAAATTGTCAGACAGAAAGGCGTATATGATCGGGTTGATGCAGGAGTTGGCGTAGGACATGATATTTCCGATCCAAATGATGATTTGTACCGGCGGTGTAACTTTTAGCACATGGAAAGCATCAGTTAGTATAACGCTTTGGATTGGCATCCAACAAATACAGAAGACAACAACAACAAAAACCACCATTTTGGTTACTTTTTTCTTTTGCTTGACGTTTTCTTTAGTGTTGGCACCTTGCGGGACCACGCCTGTCCATAGTCTCTTGAGCATGAAGAAATAAGTTATACTCATAAGAACGACGGGCAGTACGTACGAAGTGAAGAACAGTTGGCCCCAGAAGGCTTGTTTTTCTGTCGGTGTAAATGTGAAACCGCAATACGTGATCACTTTGCCAGTGTTAGCGTCGAGGTAGGAAATTGTTGTACACTTTGTAAGAATAGGACACAGTGCCACAATTACGATACACCACATGGCCACGACCACGATGGTAGCATTGCGAACGTTGCGGAATTTCATAGAACGAATTGGGTAGACCACAGCCAAGTAACGATCGAACGACATACACATCAATGTGAAAACACTAGCGTATAAGTTAACAATTGTTAAGTAGTTTGTAAGTTTACAAATGAATCTTCCGAATGGCCAAGACGGGACTGTGTAACCAACAGCTGTGAACGGAACGACGAGGAGCAGGAACAGGAAGTCAGCGATACTCAAGTTCAGGATGAATAAATTGGTGGTGGTTTTCATTTTTCTCACCTTTAGCACCACGTAAATAACAAGAGTGTTTCCAACAAACCCAACCAGACAGGTTAAACCGTAAACTATTGGAATTACGTACGATACGATGTTCGTCTCAGGAATCGTATTCTCTCCAGTTCCGTTGCTGATGTTGATGCTCGACATGTTTTGCAGCTTTCACTAAAATCGATAAATCTACAAGTGAATGAGAGAGAATTCTTATTAGAAAAACAATTTGTTAAGGAAAGATGTTCATAGTCAACAAAGTTAAAAATAGTTGACGACATTATTAGAATTTCTCATATCCCTACTAGTTTCCATCAAGGAAAGTAGGTGAAATAACCTTACTTTTGGTATCACGTATTTATGTTTGAAGACATTAGTCTGGGGTCAGAATTTACGGCAGGGGGGGCCAGGAGAAGTAGGGGGGGGGGGACATGAAACAATTGAGGGTTCAGGGGGGGGGGGGCATGAAAATCCTGATTGGAGGGCCCGAAATATTTTGCTCATTATTTTAACCAAATTAAACCTCAGGAGCAGTCATCAAAGTTGGATGAGAATTGCAGAGTAGATTATTTGAACATAAATAACATTGGATGTTATTGTGAAATCCCACATAACACCTTTCAATCTTTTAGTCATTGTTAGATAGCTTTGACTTTGTGATTATCAAAGAAGACGTTTGCAATAGTAGCTAAACGCTATTTGGAGAACGCTTATTGGTTTAAGAGGTCATTTCTGTGATATAACAGTAGTACTGTTTTGTCTGCCTTCATCATTTTAGTGTTTTCGGGAATATGAAGGAATATAACTTTACTGTGCATATTGTGTGGAAAGCCGAATTTTTGGATACAATGTTGAGTTTAAACGACTAAACCATTGAACTAACACTAAGATTGACCCATGGTTTATATATCTAATGGACTTTGTAACATTTGACATTTAAAACATACATTCTCAGTATAATATTTAGTCGTCCCTCCCCCCTCTGTCAGGCAGGCAGGCAGGCAGGCAGTGAGGCAGACACATAGTTAGAGTATGTCTGTACGCCCTAATATCAAAATAGTTTCATGAAAACAAGTGTGAACGGTCGATGATCTCGAGTCACGGACAGAAGTAGCATATTTAAGAAGCTTTAATCATTTTGGATTTGAGCTTTCATGTTCGGACAACGCAATCATAGCAAATCTTACCAAAGACCGCCAAGCACCCTCGAAGATGCCACAATCACTACTTATATGTGAATTATTCATTATTGAATGATTGTACTGAGTTTATTTAGTCTCTCTATTTTAATCCCAAGTCAGTCCTAAAAGAATGAACAAAATCCCAACTGATAACGCATATGACAGATTAAGGCAGATTAATTATATCCAATGATTAACAAAAATATCACTTATCAAACATCACTGAATGAAAAATGTGTCCCTTGGCAAATAAGTGCATGGCCTTGGCTGATAGAGATGTATTGCATCAATTTTTCAACTTTATATTACTGTGATTTGGCCAATTAGAAAAACACAATAATATTAGATAACGAACGCTACAAATAGAAATCTGTCTGAAAATAATGATACGACCTATCGATAGAAATATTTACATCTGCAACAATTGTCAAATGACGTCTGATAGACCTTGGATTAATTGGTGGTGAGTTTTTCTTTCGTATCTCAAAGTCAAATAAAGTTTTCATGTTCTACTTCGTTGCTTGTTACATTTTTAAGAGACTTATGGTAACTGTATAACAAGGAACGCTATCAAATTAACAGTATGGTTTTACAGACATTTTCAATGACACTTTAATTAAATAACATTTTTAATCAAAATAATATTTTGATCAAACATATAAATAACGGTAAATATCAAATGGGTGTAAACATTGCAGTGGTCAGTAGTTTAGTTAAATTGCATCTAATTTAACTCAGCACACTTTCATTCACAAGAACATATGTTTGGCAATAAACACTGACGCATTATTATTTATTTACTTTTCTAGTTATTAATTTATTTATCTATTTTTTCCATCTACAACACCACAAGGTAGCCATTTTCAGATGAATCAGAAAAAATCGCTGCGTTTAAAATACTATAAAACAACTAACACAATGTGTAAACAGAAACACACACGAGACATCGAAGAGATCAATGTTCGCACAGCTGAAAAAAACTAAGTGAGATGTATTTTGAACAGTTTCACTAGCACTGCAAGATCATTCGCCCTGTTATACCGTTGTCTTTCAAAACATGAAAGCACTTTGAATCATTACATTTTTTGTGTCTTGGACTATTAATGTACAATGCTATTTAACAGAGCTGTTTTATTTTCAGGGAAACAATGGAGTATGTCGCTGCTCAGCAAACACCACAGTATAGTGGCGATGATGCAATTTCTCAAGTGATCACGGTGAGTAGTTCTTTTCAGAGATGTTAGTATGAAATGTAAAGAGTGGTCGTTTATAATGGTGGATGATTCGATGTCATCTTATTATAGTTTACATTGTGTTGTATGTTTCTTTCATATTACCATACATAATATATTTGCTATATGCATATATCAATAAATATGCATACATAAATAAACATGATGGATGGAAGGGTGGGTGGGTGGGTTTCGTGGGTGGTATGTATGTATGTATGTATGTATGTATGTATGCATGTATGTAGGTAGGTAGGTAGGTAGGTGGCTGTGTATATATATATATATATACGTTCATGTGTGAAGGGATGGGTGTATAACGAATTTGCTTGTTACTCTGCACTCAAAATCAGTGGCCTGGTTGCATAATCCAAACAACCGCCAACAGGACGACAGAAGTTGATGCTTGGCTCTTATCACCTTAGAGTTCATCTCATAAGTACTTAAGGTCCGATATTAGAGTCTCTCATATGATCGACATGTCTGACTGCATCTCATACTCTCGACAAATCCCATGACAGATGTACAAATCTATTGGATATCAGGTTTAGGCCCCGGAGTATAATAGCACTTATGAAAATCCATTCCTTATAAATCGGAAGGCGTAGAACTTTCCCAGTATCGAGTGATGCTACTAGGGAATTTAACCCTCGTGATAACCTCAATTAGTAGACGGCATTCAAGTGACAATGCTTCTAGGAAATTGAACGACGTCAAGAATGTATCAAAGTTGTATCTTAGCTTTCAAGCTAATCTGAAAATCTGAAAGGTATGCTGTTTCACTTTGACGTGAGCGTGTTTAATAGCTACTTGTTCTTGATATTACATACCTGATGCGTGGCTGTGACGTGCCGTTTCTTACTCCCTGACTATAAGGGTATGATCTCAGCTAAAAAATATAGTGACGTTGATACCGTACGCTTGAATTTTTGCACGCAGATTACCAGAGAAAAACATATCAGATCATTTCGTACAGTATAGTACATATATAGTGTGGTGTGGCGTGGCAAAATACATTAAGATATTGTATTGTATTGTATTGTATTGTATTGTATTGCATTGCATTGCATTGCATTGCATTGTATTGTATTGTATTGTATTGTATTGTATTGTATTGTATTGTATAGCACTGCATGGTATCCTCTCATATTGTATCTCTTTGTGTTGTGTTGTGTTGTGTTGTGTTGTGTTGTGTTGTGTTGTGTTGTGTTGTGTTGTGTTGTGTTGTGCTGTGTTGTGTTGTGTTGTGTTATGCTGTGTTGCTCGTGCATATATATCGTCAACACAACTGGTCAACACCTCGGATCTACCATCTATGATCACCAGAGGATGGTTTATATTGTCTTATATCATGCCATATATCGAGTCGTGCTAAGTCGTGTCATGCCATGTCATGCAATCTATGTCGTATAAGAAGTTGAACTAATATCACTGTTTCCTTACATCTGGAAGTTTGACAGAGCCATTATTCGGGCTCGAACGGTTTATTCTTAGTGTCATCACACATGTTTGCAAGGAAAACGACGTGGGTTATTTTAATTTGACTTTCAATCCAGATTTACTTTGATTTTTTAATAGTTCAAAATTAACCGAGTTCCGACATTCAGACTTCTTTTGCAAAATTTTCAACTGAGTTCATTTTACGGTGAAAATACGAGCATGAAATAAAATACAACGTAGCTGAGAATTCGAGGTAGAAGAGGATGGTTCATTACTTTGTGTTGCGACAGTCTAAAACATGGAATGTGTTCAACAATCAGACGGTTGATCAAAAAACATATTACATGACAACTTTCCTGGTGGTCCAGTGACGTTAAAATACCAAAAAGGAAGATCCCATAAATACAATATAGAACTACAGTCTTTTATCGATTATTGGCATAGTGACTTACATAATGACAAGCGAAAGGGTCATCACTCAAATAATATAAGAACAAACTGAGAACATACAGATTGTTCAAGACTCACTTTAAACTTGAAGAATACTTAACAAAGTTGAATGACAGTAAACTACGTAATCTATTGTTTCGTTTCAGATTAGGCATACACAATCTAAGGATAGAAATAGGAAAACACTTAAAAATTCCCCTGGAGGAAAGAATATGTTTAATTTGCAAGTCAAATAATGTTGAAGATGAGGCACATTTCTTAATATTAACCTGCCCATTATATCACCATCACAGACAAATGTTAATTTAAAAAATTAAACTGTATGTGCCCATATTTGAAAATTTAGCAAATGATTTACAATTCATATCTTTAATGACTAACGATAACATTATTATTAATCTCGCACTATATGGAATAAGTATATGTTCAGACTCTTATACATGTAACTCATTTAACACATTGGTATATTTCAAATTTATAATAGATTGATATTTCTTTTTGTATTTCTTACTGCATACTTTAAATCTCTTTTATTTTACTTATTTTTTCTGTGCTTTGTAATCTTTAATAATTCCTCTGGGAATTATTAAGTGTTCGAATAAATTGTAAAAATGAACTCTCCGAATGAAAAACTTCAACAGAGGTTTTTGCCTACCATTGTATCTACGTTGGAGATCTTACTATGACATTACTTTACCTGCTCTCCTGTTTTTATAGCCCTTGAAAAATATTGTCTGTGCACAGCACAGTCGAAACGTCAGGATTCTAATAAAGCAGAATTTTTAACCAGTCTTTGACTTGTCCTGTTATATGTTATTCAAACTCGAGTTATGCCATACTCAAGTCCATTTATGTTGAAAAGTTTGTCGTACTTATTTGTACTATGAACTCATCTACGTAGACCACGTGTGAAGCACGGTTTATTTTGCTTGTGTTGATAACATACTGAGGGAGATTGTTAAAGAATCTGATGGTATACAGTAGAGGTCGAACGTGTACTTGTAGCAGTTCGAGATTCATGTTGAATAGAGTTATTTCAATTCGAACGACGTACAGTGCCAAGTGCCCAAAGCGACAATAAGTACTGAATAGGCAGCTCCGATTACTAATAATCTACAAGGGTTCAGTGGCACGCGCATTTTGTTATTTAATTACACCATGAAATCGTCCGTAAATTTGATCTAAACCAGGGACAGGGGAAGATGCACTTTTACACTGTAATTAAAAGGCTTCGCACGTGGTCGATATAATAACAAACAACCTTTGTTTGTAAATTCTCATATTGTACGCGTAAAATAAGAGTGTGTGTGCCAAAGAAATATTCTTACACAATTTTTTAGTGAGAGAAAATATTTAAATCGTCAATGGGAGAAAGATTAAACCCTTAAAGATTTTTTTAAATAAATAAATAAACCCTTTTCTACCGGCCGGAGTGCAACTATTTTTCCGATCAGTCGAGAACAAAGACACGATCAGTCGGTTAAGAGGGTAGTTCTTGCCCAATCATATGGAAAATTCATGTTTGAAATACAGTAAGATATTTCATATTTGGAACGTCTCTAGCCATGGGGTAGGGGTGGAGGGGAAGAGATCATTGTAGAAAGGAGTTGGTAGAGTTGAGATTACAAAAGAAAACTGTAAGTATGGAGGACTTGAGATTTACTGCATGAGTGGGGAATATTAGTTTTCATAAATCGATAACAAAAGTAAGACATATTTCCAATTATTCCGAATCACTGACCTATCGGTTCGCTAGTGTCTATTATATAAACTTAGCAGTATAGTATCAAACAATGGAAACCAATGATGTGTAAAATAAACTACAGCAATAATGCTATATACATACCGTTTGACGAAGGACTACGACAGCCAGCTTGTGTAGTAAGCAACTCGTTGCATTTGTGTTATGTGTACTGGTACCCCGAGACCAAATATAGATATAGCTTTGTAATCAATACAGACGGACGCCACAATTCTCTTTTAAATTGCTTGTGGCAGGGGGACACATATTTAAAAAAGAGATGTGACTGACTTCCACTTCATTAATTTCTTTATCAAAAAACTGAATATAAACAACTTGCGTAATATTAAGAGTCTTGCTTTGATGTTCCGATCGGGTAAGATTATAGGCTCGCTTTTATCAGCCAATTACTGGTTCTAACTACAGGCACGCCATACTGTTTCTGAAATCAAATTGCATCGCAATATCCGAATCTACAGACTGGAACTGAGAGCAACGCTTAATGTGCAGACGGTATATTGTTTGGTCACATTCCAGCACAGTAATTTGATTGTAAAACTTTACATGTTGACCAAAGTTCATCGAGGACTCATAACCCGAAGTAAATGATTGAGTAATATTCCAACGTTTACGTCGATTCTCTTCGCTAATCTTTTATCATACGAATTTCGATCAAATAACATACAGAGAGGAAGCAATTACAGCATACCAGTCTGTAATCCAGTTTAAATAACAAAAGGTACCACTTGATTGTCAATTTCCTACATATTTTTCACAAAGAATTAACCATACCTGGTTTTATGACGGAGAAGGTGGCTGTGTCCTATGAACCTTGCAAAGACCAAACCTTTTAGTGAGTCACATGACTGTATAAAAGCTGCAGTTATCCCTACGTGCCTCGCATCTAGTGTTATCTATCTGGTGACTTTCAATTTGCAGCTTATATATGTTCTACTTCAAAGTCCTAACGATAAAGATACACAAGATTACTTCATGTATGATGGTTTCACACAGCAGTGCCACAAGATTAATATGCCCTAGACGTTACTTGCGAGTCAATGGTATTGACTTACAGGAAAGGACCGGAGTACTGATCGAAAATACTAATAATGGGTATAGAAATGTCCTAGTAGAATAGACCGCTGTTCAAAGAACAGATAGTCACTGAAGGAGAATACATACATATTTTGATATTAAATCACCTTCGCGTTGATTTAAATAGTGCTGATCGAAGACATCAATGAGATTATTTTGATGCTGCATTATCAAATAAAGGTTGCCAAATATCAAGATTAAAGATTTGAATGTAATGAACTTAATATCACAGGGGATATCAACGAACAATATATGCCTGTATTATAGGCTCAACACGTAAACTGGAGTTTTGTTGAAATTAACTGTTGAAGTCCCCCCCCCCTTACTCCCCTAAGTTTGAAGACACAGAAAGTTGATCATCGATTTGAACTACGAGTGTGTCCCAGTTAACCGAGTTGTACAAGTGGGGATCTGGTACAGAGGATTTTAACCCTGTGTGCCTCAACGGATGTATGATCCCCGAGTTATGAAAAGTTACAAGAGGTCGTTGTGCCGTACGTTATTGGTCTACAAAAGGGGTAATGATTGCCTTTATGTAAAGTATCGAAATTTTGATGTAATGCGCTAAGTGTAGAATTGTAAGACAAACATATTCCTTACGAATTCTCACAATAAACTCTACATATAGTATGAGAGAGAAGATCGGGACTGGAGATGAAATTAATATGCTTATGGTCACATCTGCTTTATCTCACAAGCTGTATAATCATGTGTAACAAAAACAGGCAGTGGCATTCGTTGACGCTATCAAATACCTATTAAAAACTGTTAACGAAGATCAAGTTCTTTGCTGCAAACTAGGTAGAATACAGATAGAATAAACACTCTTTACTTTCTTGTGTAGATCATGTCCCAATTTCTATAACTACACCTGTGAATATGGTACAAATTACATTAAGGTATTAATACATTTTTTTTTGTTGGGTTCTGTACGGATGTTTCCATCCGTCTAGGCCTACTCATGTCGTCTTTGGCAACCGATAATTCCATAATTACAGTGATTTACGATCGATACGTCATAATTTCAACACCACACGAAAGGAGAGACATACCCTTTTAAGAAAGTGTACTACCTAATGAAGCATAACAATGTTTTTCTTAGATGTACCGGTTATCAATTTTCCACATGGAGCCATTTGGTTGCTGGGATAATATCATATGAACTCTCTATCATTGAACAACTAAAATAATGAACATAAAAATCGCATGTTTCACATGTGCTCTTTTCACCTTCGCTAACATGAAAATGGTTATTATCTTTAACACGTGATATTCATGGGGGCTCGAGCATACTGAGGTTTACGGGTTTTCCTAATAAATGTCTTTTGAAATACAGTACTATAGCAACGCATTTCGAAAATCTTTACAGGTTACGACGTTTCCTAGTATTCAATTTCACTTTATATATTCAAGAAATTTCTAGTATGGAAACACCCACGAAAAATCCCACTTTGCGTAATCAACCTTGTCCCTAGTTGTACTCCTAAAAGGAAGGCGAACTTTTAATTCTAGAAAGGTTTGACTTTTAGATTTGTAGTCCCTATTTAGCCATTAGCAAGGAAACGTTAATCCACAGCTCCAAATTCAGTATATCGTCGTTTTCCGATATACTGGAGTAAACAGTCCATGCTTAACATTTGCATGCGTGTGTATCTTTTGATACAACTGGCTTAGACTTTGAGATTGAATTAGTGAGGTTTGATTAACAATGTGTTATTAGGCCTTAGCCTAATAAAAAAAATTGTGTGGTTCCGATTATGCTCAATTTCAGAATAGGTGGGGTAGGTAGATTCTTTATTTTATTTTTATTTATTTTTTCAGTTGTGAGTGTCTAGTTCAGGTAATTGTGTGTTTTCCAAATGGCTTTGTGTTATTAGTTTCTTCCCATCGCAAGTGTAGCCATTACAAATTGGAAGAACAGTTTTATATTGTCCGTTTAAGTTGATTTCAGTTTCCGCGTCCACTAATTCTTGCGAGACTTTTATGATTTATTATTTTTTTCTCGAATATGTATTTAAAAAAAGTTTAGGGTCGGGAAAACTAGGATGGTCGGATAATCGGAATGTTTTATGCCTTAGGGCCCAATTAGGTACACTTGACTAGTAAATCAAGGGGAAGGTTTAAAGAAACCGATTGCAACTATGTAAAATATAAAGACGACATTCAGGGACACAAGCTGAGTTAGTATGCTTGCGGGGTGTAATTTTTGTCTGCATATTAAACGGTGCTCACAGTAGTGTACATTCTGAACTATACTTAGCTATCATTTGCAAGTTTGCAGGTAACTGAAATTAAACCCGAGATTGAAATATAACTTATAATCGAATATGACTTGCATACATACCTATTAAGAAGCCACATAATTATAGAAATGTTACTCACCACAACAAGCTCTAGGGTTTACAGTCTGTCTCAATCAAAGTTTTCGATATAAGCATTTTCCTTAGATCCTTGTTAAAAATCCTTGTTAAAAATTCCTTTAAGACATTTAAATCGAAATACTGCATAGTTTCAGTTGCATGCAAACTACTTATTCATAGTCAATTTTGTAAATCACAATTTTGGTGCAGGAATGGGGAATAGAAATATTGTCGGGGAAAAAACAAGAAAAAAATTATGCTACACGACGCAAAAGGGATGAGGGCTTATTTGAATGAGTATCGCACGACTACAGACTCAACTAACTGAATCAATTTAGTAACTTGTCCGTTGAGATTAAGATTTGCTTTTGAAGGGATCAATCAACTGGCGACAAACGGGTATTGATAGAATAATGGTTTCTACTCTTCTTCAAATGTAGTTTGATTCGTTTCATTTCCTATTGATCATAAGGGCCGGCAACATTGGTTAGACCGAGAATCAACCTTAGTTTTTGAACGTTGCGTCATTGTCAGCATCAAGGAATCACCGTTAAAGAGATCGAAATACAATATTTTAATACTGACACCAAGGAAGAAATACTATTATGATTTAAAGTAAAGTGGTAAGACAAAGTCTATACTGAAAACATGTACATAGTCACCAACAGTTACTATATGTTTAACTCTAATTCCACTAACCTCCTTGTCTCCTAATCTAAATGTTCATTTGACTTGCTTCTAGACCTAAATGCACCTGCGCCACAATAGTCGATTTTCAAGTTCCAAGATGCATTGCGCGAGATGATGACGCTTATGTTGTTGCATTTAGTCTTGTTTTGTTTATATTACGTTTGAAATAACATTTTCTTCAGGAAATTATTGAAACACATGTTGACCTCTTTGATTATGAGAGATTTTACAGAACAAAGACTAAACACCATCAATGACAGACAGTGATTTAACAGGTAAACCCAGCGTACGGTCAGGTGACGACCATCCCCGAGTTGCGCGTGCAAACCCCCAGCGCGTACACAATACATGGAATTGTATGGAGGGACGCGCAATGCATATTGTCTATACACGTTTATGCACTAACGCAGTGTTAGTAAACTGATATGAATAAAATAATGTATAAGCGTCGTATACTGACTTACCGACCTGTTCTCCATGCAATAAATAGACGAGATAATTTGTGTAAAGAGCCACAAAAATATTCTCAGATAGTGAGAAATCCATGCTTCTCTTTATACTGCATTTAAATAAATATATTTGAACACAATTCCAGGCTTCTGAGAAAGGCAAACTCAAAGGAAACAAAAAAGCGAACTTGCAGTACAAAATATGCAATTACAATGTTGAACACACATCTAAAGAAAAACATACTCATAAATGCACATTTCGGCGTATATTAAGTAAAAGGCAGTATTCACCAAATGGTCAAGAGTAGAGATTACATTTACCTGGAGCAATGGTTTCGGCAGAGAGTGAGCACAGTAGAATTATTTTAATAAACTAGTAATTTATGTGGTTTACAACAGAGGTTGCCTTAGCAACACTTTTGACTCATAACTGCTCTCAGAGGTTTGCCGAATCACGTTGGAAATAACGCGAACAAGTTTTCTATTATTGGATGGGTCAGATGAAATAGGTATTGAGGAACTATGCTTACGTATCTTGTTTCCTTTTAAGTTTATTGCGCAATAATGTGTAGACGTTTATATAGTATCTACAAGAACCTTAAATCATGCAACTTATATCATACCTGATATTCCAAACTATCATCCAAGATATTTCTCCTAAGATCTTCATTTCTCGATAATACCTTACCTGTGTGCGAAGAAAGTCACCACAATGTACTTCAGCATCAAATTTGTACCATTGCCTATTGCATTTCAAAAATTAAATTGCTGTTATTACACCTCCTTTTTAAGTGTGTGCAATTTTCCTTACTACTTCTTCATGAACATTGCCGATGGCATAATGATGAACAAACCCAAGTTGGTGAGATAACCTCGCCGAAATCAATAACATTTCCCCAAATACCACCGAAATTTGTACGATAACATATTTTAATGAACTGGCTGATACAAAGTCAAAGGTTGCCTTTCGGCATAAGTAATTAATACATGTATTTCAAGGTCTCAATTAAATCATATCTATACTTCATTACTGTGTTTATGAGATATTGTGACTTTTGTGACCTGACTATAACTCTTAAGGTTTGATTGACATCAATGTAACTAGACTGTAGAATTAGCACTATCTGGTATTTATCGTAGGGTCATTTTAGACGAAATACGTCATGACACGTGATCGGTATTACCTACGCCATCTGTCAAAAGCCATGACGAATGTCTTAAAGTTTGTTAGATAACAATAATTCTATAAAAGGCTGACTGCATGTGGTTTCCAGACAACTGGGTAGGCAAATTTGACAGAGCGAGGAAAGACAACAATTTGTCTCCTGTAGTCACTAATTGTCGCATTATCATCCCATTAGGGGATTGCACAGATTTCCTAATAATTACTAAAAATCATTATTTAAGCAAAGGATCATTAAAATGCATAGGGTTTCAATCAAAATATAATCAGTTCTTGCGATTACCATAAGGAACATGAATGTGCGTCACCTGACGCGAGCATTGATACTGTAATTTGAGGTGTCGTGTCGGCCAGCCGACCGACAGAGAGACAACTAGAGAGGATTCGCGTTATTATATGATACAAGAAAACTTTATACCCTAGACTGTCGACAGTCGCTCGCGCCTTTTTTTTCCTACGTTTTATCTAAATTTAAGTCGTCGCCGCGCTCCGATCCGGCGCAACACTACTATAATCGCATACTGATATCGAGGGACGAAGGCCGAGCTCGGGCATACTATACACTATTATTTTGAAATACTGATAGTAGAGGGTAGGGGTAAACAAATATAAGCTATTATGTCTAGCCATTAGAAAAATGTATCAGCATGCTCCTAAGATGCTGAGAAATCATTAATAACTCTCAAAATATTCAATGTTGACCTACTTTTTCCTGTTCAGCTCATTCAACTGAATAAAAAACACCCCTTATATGTATCAGACATGTTTTTTTTTTTTAAAAGAATGGAAAGTTTATGCTTAATTTTGCGGAAAAATTGTTGACTTTTCAAAAATCGACAACTTAAAGCCAAAATTTTATTTCTTGGCATATGTATAGCAAACATTATGTCATTAGAAAGGAAATTTCCTACGCTTTCCAAATATATAATGGATAATAAAGTCCATGCTTGCATTTGCCATATGGAAGACAATGTGTTACCCCTACCCTCAACATTTTTACGCCATTGCGGGACGCATATGTAATTTGAAATCGAGGCCAAACAGGTAGTGCATCCCAACATTTTCACTGTTAACATTTTGTTTCTCAGTCAGTAGACTCCAATGAACAAAACATACCTAAGTTGGAGGTTTGTGGAGGGGGTGCACGGTAACCCCCTCTGGCCCATGGACTAAGAGAGGGGGAGAGAGAGGAGGGTGAGTAAAGTAGGACAGGTGGTCAAACAGACATAGTATGTTTAACAAGCTACATGTAACGTTTGATCTGGGAAATGTGCTTGACACTGACAGTTTATTTGTCTTGATACAAATTAAGAGAAGTTAATAGGATAAATTTTTCACGAAAATACTCAGAATGAACACAACAGATTGGCGCCAGCAGAAAACAGACGAATCTACACTGTATGGCGATTTACAGTTACATCAGGTATGTGTTATTATGTAGCGCTGACATGTGAATAGCTTCCTTCAATTTACTCAAATTAAAAGGACAAACTATGATTACCTATTAGTCAACTAATACATTAATACGAGAAATAAGCTACCTGGTACGCTTTTCTATGCTTTGTTAGCAAGAATCTGTTCATTTGGTTGATGTGTATGTACTACATGCAACCAGTCCTGTGTGACATAGACGTCATGTAGTCCGATACAGTATATCAGTCATCGCTAGATGTTTTTAAAAGACAGTTTCACTCACAAACTCGGCTAATTGCTCTGTATGCTAGTCCTGCATAGTATTACGGCGACATCTCTTTAACATGAGTACGATATAAAATCATCTGTCTTTACAGAAAGGCACTTCATGGGTAAAACACATGTTACCAATATTAACACATTTGGACAACCTTTTGTGAAAGTGTCTTGCCGATTCGCCTTTTATGTGAGGTACACATTTTAAATATTCTCTAGAACTTATGTCAAAATCGAGTGTCGGACGCAATGCTCTATTGTTATATGCCTTTAGTGGTCTGAAATTGTTCTGTCCAATGTCAATGCAGATCTAACACTAAAAACATAATACTCTCCGTTATTATACATAAACACTCATATTCCCAGGGTGTGACATCAAAGGACAGTATTATGAAATCCATACATTTCATATTACTAAACTTCTGACATCAGAAGTATAGTGAATATAGTCGGAACTACGTTGAATTGTTTGTAAACATCAACCTGTACAGTTACGATTTTGTTGTTAAATGCGAAAGTATAAATCATAATTTTGAGACACCTATGAACTAAGGTTTCGGTTATAATAGATGATTTTTCGAATAATGGACTTGATCATCAAAGCTAACAGTGGATAAGAAAAATCCTCACACCTAGTCACATCGCCTTCTGGCACAAAACATATCAACAACAACAATGCGACGCTACACATACACAGGCACATGTTACATAGTTTGCATCAAGTACTAGACTTATCGTGGCTATCATGAATACGTGTGAAAATATGGTTTCCTGTTCAATTCATATATTGTCAAACATCGACCATCGTTATCAGTGTAAAAAGTGAACAAATGCAGTTCGTTTGGACACATTGCCTTTCTTACAGCCACTAACGTACGTAAACATGCTAACATAATTACAACGTTCATCGTAAAAACCTCCATTTGGGAGATTTGCGCACCGCAGTGAAACGTTATCTATTATAATTCAACTATTGATAGAATTTTGAATGATTTTTGGTAATGTGATTTTGATAAGGGGATTTCCTGTTTTTGCAGTCTGTCATCTAGGCAATACTGAGATGAATAAACGGGATGCTTCAGTAATCTCTCATGGCCACCAGGTGAGGTTTATCATAAAGGGGAAAAACACCATGTATGTTCTGTGACTATCCCTTTTAATATACATAAAACATGAAACCAACTGGTAGAAAGTGAGCTTTAGAAAACAAACTCTGTTTAAAAAAAATTAAATTCAATCATTCCATTTGCTGACTTTATGATCCGGTATGCACGTCAATAGTAACTCAAAGTAACAGTAAATATCACGACTCGTGTTATTTTTATTCCTTCACATGGTAAGTGAGATTTAATTCACGGTTTAGACATGACTGTAATGTAACGAATGAGTCTAGTCAGGGATCGACGATTAAGTTGATGTTTCAAGTTTCAAGATAGCAAAATAATCCACTGAAAGATTGTCGGATATAAAACTTAGTATACATAGAACGTGATATTTTGCAGTAAAATGTATGACAATAGCAAATAATCATAGGATAAACAGACTTTAAAAGCATAGACAGAGTTGAAATCAAAAAATGATACATGTTAATGTTTAACGTCAACTATTTTGTGTTTCAAAGTATTAATTTGTTATATTCAAGTGAGACACCGATGCCCGATCATGAGTAAAAGTCTGAACTTGCAAAACTCGTTTAATCGCCTTTTCATCGATAAAGTCAAAAACATAAGGGAAAAGTTAGCCAATCAGTCTGAACAAGTACCACCAATGAACCACTGTGCAACCAGGATGGTTGAAAATAAGTTGGAATGTTTCACACCTGTGACATCTGACGAAATAAGGCGTTACATCCTAAAGGCTCCGTTCAAAGCAATGCATGAGTGACCCCATTCCAACTTGGTTACTGAAAGAATGTGTTGATGTCCTGCTACCCATTATAACCTGAATGACCAACTGCTCTCTTCGTAATGGTATATTTCGGAATCCTCGTCATGGTATATTTCGGAATCCTGGAAAGATGCAATAGTCACACCACTGTTAAAAAGACAGATGCCGGGACAAACTTATCCAATTACAGACCAGTCAGTAATCTCAGCTTCATCTCAAAATTAGTCGAACGCACTGTTATCGATCAATTCACCGTCCACATGCAAGTCAATGCTCCTCTACCAGCTAATTAGTCAGCTTATAGACATTTCGATAGTACTGAAACTTCACTTTATAGGATGATGTCTGACATTCTTCAATGTGTGTGTCGTCAAAAAGTGGCATTGTTAGGTTTACTTGACCTCAGTACAATGTAATAGTGCCCAGGTCGTTCAATAAATTGATTGACAGATCTTTCGCTATTTGTAGGCCAAAACTATGGAACTCTCTAACGAGAAACTGTACATATATTTAGTTTTATTTCATTTCCTAATGCTTTTGTTATTGTTATTGTTCAGCGCTTTAGAATATATTTTTTATAATAGAAAGGGCGCTATACAAAATAGGTAAATGTGAAATGTTAAATTCACACTTTGTGTACGGAATGAAATACAAGACTATTGGAGATTATCACGTTAGCTTTTACTATTTCGTGACAACCTCAAAGGTTAGAAGTTTTGGAAGTCCAAAATGGGATTGTATATGCAAAACATGTTGAAAAAAAACACTTACAGGGTAACATAGCGAAACTTTTCAAAACAAAAGCAAGAAGTGAGTTGTTCCAAATAACACGTACTAGCCTGACGAATGGTGGATTGAGCGTAGATGTTTTAACGAAACCCGTCTGTGGAAATGATATCCAAAGATGTAAGTGATACTGCGATGTAATACATAATGTAGATTGATTCTTTAATCCATAAAAAAACAGTTTCAAAGATATATAACAAAAGAAACTTTTCACACATTTGCGTCAGTGTTTTGCTTTGGGTGGTGAGTAGATGAAATCTATCAAAGGTGTCTAGTCATTTTATCTGGTTTCCCAAACAGAGTTATGGCAGATAATATGGGAAACTATGCCACATCCTTTTCTCCTTTTTCTGATATTGGGGTTCCCAACCTTAGCAAAAACACTGTCCTTATAAAAGGGAAAACGAAGATTAAGTTTCGTGGATTGCCGGCATTTTGTCATTATGTACAATAATCTTAGAACAAAATAATTCAGATTCTTTCTCTGTGTCTCTGTTTTAAAATAGCTTTAAGCATTACAACACATAATAAACACTATGGAGAGAATGGCATATCGACATTCGTTATAACGTAGCGACGAACATAATACTTTGTATTGGTGACAGTGATTGTTTGAACCTTTACATAGAAATCATATACTTTATTTAAATCGGTTTCCTTACTCTGACAAGTCTGTAGCTTGATACGATAACAATTATAACACATAAGTCGTTCACACTGCTCAACACATAAACGAAGAGTTTCAACACACTGGAAGGACATCTAATTACAATGATAAAGAGTTCTTCTTGCCGCTATCTGCTGGATGGCATTTGCACCCTCTGGATATTAACGTTTTATCATGTTTTCTGAGAAACGTCAATCCCATAGCTGAAAATAAGTGAAATCGAAACTCTAGGAGTCCGGATAAATCTTCAATAACTAAAACCCCGGTGGTTACAATGACGACTGATGTTGAATTCTACTTTTTGTCAGGACCGTTTTTCGTACCAAAATTTCAGCCGTCGGTCTCGAGTATGTCGTCTTAAGTGTCATCTGGCAATTCATGGATTGTAATATGGGGTCCGTAGGCAATACTATATGCAAGATTCTATTCCGGTAAGTTTAAGGGGTTAACTCTTTAAAATATCCTGAACATAGAAGCACTAAACTATCTCACTATCGAATTCATACGTGTATGGAATACAACATGAAGAAAAATCAACCTCTGGGTTATAAACGGCAATTATGATTGAATCCCTCTTAGACATTTTAAATCTTTCTTTTCACGTCTCTCTTGAGAATTGCATATCTAATACGTTCAACATATTGTGGATTGGGTCCGTCTTACGTCTTTTTTCACATATTGTATGCAGCCATCCTGATATGTCTTTCGGAAATAGATATTGAAATGATTCGCTTGAAATGATCCTCAAATGGTACGCATGACCGAGTTAATATCAAGAAAAAAAATTGGGACCCTGTAACTTGTAATAACTATTTCAATGTAAACAATGTCATGTATATACTTGGGGGGAGTAACACACCGTTGAAAAATATAAACGATGAGAGAACTGTGTAGTTAATTGTCGCTACTGTATTTTATAGAGGACTTTTTGAATTGACGTCATATGAAATCAGAACATAACATACCGTTTCTGGATGATCAGTGTTTGATATTGAAACCCCATAGCGTTTGATATCTCCTTAACAGATATTAATCAAAATCAGATGCTTATTAACTTTCTGTGTGAAACGAAGTGAAAGGAAAAGGAGTACATTCAATGTACCAAGGGCAAGCATGCTGAAAAACAGTCTTAACTACAGAAGACACTGAGTGGCTATATTTTGTGTTAATTTGAAACATCATATTCGAACAACAATTTGTCCAGAATTTTCACTTGCATTGCAAAATTTGAAGTGACGTTAGCTCAGAAAGAATAATATGACAGAACCCCATGGCCTCGCAATGGACGGTAGGGCGTACAGAAGTTATTTTCACGAGTGATTCGGTTTATTCTGCCGCGTATTTTCACGAGCGATAGCGAGTGAAAATACAGCAGAATAAACCGAATCACGAGTGAAAATAACTTCTGTATGCCCTGCCGTCCATTGCGAGGCCATGGGGTTCTGTTATTATTACATATGTACACCAAAAACGCAATAAAATGCAGGTGGGGAAGGGCGAACAACATATTCGCATGAATATGTATCAGGTCACCAGCTCATGTCATTCAGGTCAGGCAGAGGTCACAGACGTGAATTATGAGCGATGATTGGTTGTCAACAACAATAAGTATTGATATGCAAATTACGTGTTGACCTGCTCTCGCTAGCTAGCTCCGCTGTGATTCATTCACAAAACCGATCAGAAGAAATGCATACACGATTATTTTAGTAGTAGAAACAGATACAATTCAACAGCGTGGTATTCTTAGTGTCCTATATAATAGTACTTCAGTAAAATCTTTCAAAATGTACAATATTATAAAAGTTAGTCTTCATCAGAATCGGAAAAGATTACGGATTGTCTGCAGCGTTTTATAATGTAAACACACTGACAAGAACTTTGACAGAGGTGTTTCCGGCGACATGAAATGTGAAATTGAAAGATCCACCGCTAATACGGGTATTTTCAAAACATTCCTCATAACTGTGGGAATTGATTGACTGCGTTCTGGCTGGTTGATGGTCCTGAGGATTGTGTTGCACGATCTCCCATCGGCTGCATTTGTTGGGCGTTGTTGATGTGTACGAAGCATCGGTGGCCGTAGTCGCTGGGCGCATGCCTCGGGTCAGCTTTATTTTGTTGTTGATCATAATAAAATTCACTCTCAGAAAGTTCAAAATAATTCAAATTAAACAAATCGTTATGTTCAGAATCCACCGAAATATCTTCCATTTGTAAAGTAGTGGTCGCCGGCAATATTTACAAACATAAAGTAGTTCGAAAGGTTGTTTACTCATTTGCATAATGAACAGTGAAAATACCTAACTAATTTGCATAGTTATTTGATAGGTAAGGCACTAATTTGCATAGTTATTTGATACCCCAGAACTTGCGATGGTCGAGAAAAATAGTGAAATACATTATGAACCAACAAAAAATTGTTCAAAAAGTGTGTAACAACAGGAAAGACACATATGTGCATTTAAAAAAATGCATTTATTTGCTTATTTTCATCGGGAATTGGTTTTACCTTTGGATCTATTTTATCTCATTTTATCTCATTTGCATAGCCACCAGTGAAAATACCGGTTTTATTTTTGACTGTACACCAACGTACACAATGGTACATATGTAATAATCCATAGTATCATCTTTGCAAAGCCGGACCAGTTTGTCAATTTCATTCTTGTAACATAAATGATTCTGTGATAAAACCTATGTTGGGATTCATTATTAAGAAAATACCACTGATACCATCATTATAGCCCATATTTGCGAAAGATAAAAATTCGAGAATTTAACCCACGTAACTGAGTCGTTAAAGAACATGGAAAGGGCATTTGAATCTGCATATACAACCATTTACATTGACTTGGTATTCAACTTACCACCGAAAAACAAAGCAACATATGGAAATCTCCTTAGTAAAGACGATATGCCCCAAAACCATAGACAATAGAGAGGGAAACATAGCACTTGTCCTTCTCCGTGTAGTAAAGCTCGTCAACGGGTAACTAATCGTGTAGGATATCCCATAAGCCATAACATTACATTTGTCATTTATATATTTTATCCCAAATTTAAATTCTTCGAAACATGATATGAGGCAAGTGAATGATGGCAAATTTTGATTATAGATAATGGTTTTGACAATCTGGAAAGAGGAATGCAAATTTGTCATTTATGGCCGTCACTTACAGATTTATTCAGTTATTCATAAATTCAGATTCGGATTAAGATTAAGATATTTTATGACCATATGTATAAAAGAAATGGAATGTAACTCGTCAAGAGCGCTTCTTAAAGTTGGACATGAAAAGTCAGGGTAGAAAAAAGGCCAAATGGACGCCGTCAGATAAAAAAAAACAAAGATAAGAGTGAAAATGGCCTGTCTCCTATATTTTCAACATCCAGAATTCTAATCATTACTTAGGTTTGTCAAATTTTCATTACAATGAGTTGATTTAATTAATGGGGGCGTAGACCACTTTCCTTTATCTCTATAATAGGAACTCCGTATGGGTATTGCCACACAGAGAGATAAACAGGCAGACCATAACAGGGAGAATTAACGTTGCTATGGTACCGTTGAACAATCTACCCAGAATGTGCTCTATTGTAAGCGAACTCTTCTGATTCTCAAAAAAAACCAAAATTACTCCAGTACATTAAATCTTGTAGGGTTAACGATGCGACCACGAATTTCTTAGTATATGCAGCAAATTTCAGGTTTTCACAAGACCTAATCTACATGCATGTCACAACTTGTCCCTTGCAAGATGAAGTCAACTGAAACCTGAACTGTTTACATTAACACAAACACTTTAAGTAAATAGTAACAAAGACCTTTCTCTGAGGAAAATAATTTGTTATTGGTATAATAGATTAATCGTTTTCATTTTTTTCCAAAACAAACAAAGTCTTTTATTGGTCTAAGTTCTTCATTTAAATTGAAATCCCTGACATTATTTTAGTTATAAACTTCAATAATCAAGCTAATTAGTGTTGCCATACTCGATAGCCTGTAGAGGTAGAAAGTGTGTATAGACAGCAAATTGAGGTTAGATGACGACAAAACCATCAACTTTGCGTCAGTGTGTTCATAGGTCTGAATAGGTAAAGCAATAAGTACATAAGTATGTTTGACCTATTGATGTCTACAAGAAATCATCACTGCAATGACACCATACATACATACATACATACATACATACATACATACATACATACATACATACATACATACATACATACATGAAAAATGCATAATGAACAAGTTACACAGTCCGAATAAATATATACAATCCGACGTTTCGAATCAACATTCTTTATCAAGGACGATATACAGCAGGTAAACAACCCGACTATATATTTGAATGTTATGGAATAGAACAATAACCGCACGAGTATCAACGGTAAGGTACGCTCACAAAGATTTTAAAATACGCGCACATACATACATACATACATACATACATACATACATACATACATATGTCTGTGTCATATATGTCTGTGGGTATGGTTGAAAATTGTCAACTGTTTGGCATAGAGAATCGACATTTGCTGTAATTTGTGAATCATAAAGTTGATGCTACACTCACACGCCTGCTATGACTGTTTATTCGTGCGAAACTCACTGAACGTTTGACGAATTATATAGATTTGCGAAAATTGTAAGGTATGGTATTTTGAATGAATTGGGGTGGAAGCCTTTCTGATTAGTTTTTTGCAACACAAGGTTATACTGACGCATACTATCACGAACACAATTTAGCTTTGCTTTTATTACTCCGAAATGAAAAGTAAAATGCCCCCAAAATGTAGCAAAAGATGCAAACATCTAATTCATCAGCTTATTATCCATCGTATATGAAATATTCACGGTTTATCATGTTACGTTGATAACACAAAAATCATGTATGTTACAACAGATATTGTCAAGGAGGATATTCAGATAACGTAATTGTTTCTGTATAAGAGTAATCCAAGTGTAAGACTGTTGATACACTTTGTGGGTAAAAAGGTTTATCACAGGTAACATTTGATTTTCAATATTAAAATAATGGTTTCAACAATCATAGATCTCCCGAAGTGAAGTTATCGAGAAAGCTCGAAATGCAAACTTTTAGTTTGTATGTCTGGAACGCAGTTAAATCCATGCACCTGGTTTACATTGTTAAAGGGAAATCGTTCACGCTCATTGAACGTTTAATGAATTTTTAGTAGAAAAATAATTGACAGAAACAATAAGGTATTACTTATTTGATTAAATGTTAGCAATAAAAACACACATTACACGCTTATTTTAATTGCATCCATACCAGCAGTCATTCAGACAACTTATTTCATAGCATCTCATAGAAATAGTTTTAAAAAAAGAGACCAAAATTGTTCGTTAACAAAGACGAAAACTTGTCTGTTATTTCTGAGAAACAGTGGTCTTTTAATTTCTCAACTAAATATAAGTGGTATCTGAATATCCGACTTTCCCTATTCATTGCATACTGAACTAGACATAAGAATTAATACTGTACATTATCGACCGATTGCATTTTCCCCTAAAGCCTTCTTGCAGTATCAACACTTCTTAAAGTAGTAAATGTAATTGTGTAACTGACAGAGATGACTGTACCACAAACGTAGCTCCAAATGATGGCGGCGCAGTATTTTCCTGTTGCGACATTACCATTTCTAGGAATAAGAAGGAAGTGGAAGGACGATATTGGCATTTACAGTAGTATACTATCACGAAATATCAGAATATCACGAACGTGCTTGCTATGAGAATAACAATTCAGCTGCAGGTTTTTGAATCGCAAATTTACGTTAGGATGAGGTGGTAGCGCAAACACCCCGTTTACGCGTTCATTACTGCAAATGGTTCTATACGACAAATATTTTGCCAAACCGTTCCTGCGAGGTAAATATCAAATAAACATGTATGGATGTGTCAACATTCATCTATGTGTCCGTCTGTGTTTGCTTTTAATATGTTCATACTATACATTGACAACCATATGACAAAATCACAAAAACAGCATCAGCTCGTACATATTTATAAATCTTATAACGTTTGTTCTTTAATACATTGAACTATATTTTGTTTGCGGTGCTGGTGGAGATATTGCTGTTGTCTCTTTCTACTGTTTCGCGATAGTCCCGCGTCAATAGATTGTAGGTATTACTTAATTATGAGTACTCTGGGGACAAAATGAAATATGGAATCTAAAAACTTCTTTGATAATGGTGATTCGTACCTCTTAAAGGTTGTTGCTGTCATAAACACAAAATGTACGTATCAAATTTATGGAGTACATATGTGTATACGCATGTGTGTCGGTTTATCGGTGCGCGAGTGCTAGCACACTTTATGTTTTTTGTGTCTCCGATTGTGTTCATATATTAAAACACAATTTCCGAATGATGCGAGTAAAACTGTTACTTAAATCAGTTTCATCAAAGACTTCCGTAAAATATAATGGGATCCACCGAATACAGATCCCAGTATGAAAGAATCGACTTAATACTGGTCGTTTTATTTAACAAACTCAATGACTCTAGGATAATCAAGGAATTACCTTAATGAATAGTGCATTAGCTAACCCCGACGACCTATTACACACTGGTTGCCTTAACTAGACAGTTTTCAACGCATTTATCAATTTGTGTGCATACCCAAGAGATTTACTACAAGAAGAGGTCCAGGCAAAATGACAATAATTGATTGTTCAGTCAATATTCAATGTTAATGTCTCTGTTTTCATGTCTATGTTACACATCTTGCATGTATGATGTTGTTCACTAGGTATCACTAAACTAATCGTTGGATAAACATGACCGATAACAGTTATCAAAAGTTAATACCAAGCATTGTACAACATATCAGCTCAAAACGAAACCCGGATAAGCAGTGCTGCACATTACATTGTTTTAAATAAAACCAGCATCTCTTTACAAAATATATTTAGTTAATTTAAGCCCTGGTTATTTGCCATAATGTACTAAATGAGACACACATAGTCAACGTAAGTACACCTACCTTGCTTCCCTTGTTGAGCTAATTAGGTTAGTTTTCGTATCGCTGTAGATCGCCACAGTCAGATATACTGCAGTCCTAACGTTGTCGAAGCCGAGGTAAAAGTCTTCGGAAAAATAATGATTACTAAAGCATATCACAAGAAGAAACGAATATATACGTTTCCAAACTAGTAGACTATTTGTTATTGGTTGTCATAGGAACAAAAGCCTGAAGAAATCAATGTTCTGACTGAATTAGTTTTCTTACAATTCAACGTACACGTCCTGTCGGTACGAAGCATATAGAGAGCTAACTAGGCACAGTATCACTTTTATACTCCACTGCATTCATTCAATTGATACCCCCTGAAGTGCAATGGACTTTCCCATAATCCCCCCGGGCGTTACGCTATTCAGTTACCGAGATTTTTTTTAGAAGAATTCACAGCACTTTACAAAATGTCACAGTAAAGTTTGTTACAAGAATTCTGAAAGTCTTATTTAATGGAAAATATCATATTATCGCACATAATACATAACCAGTCGACGTTGACAAAAAGGGAACTGTCCATCTTTGGCGAAAATTCAAAGCTGACATTTCGAACGAGTGTTGTAATCAAGTACCCGGAAATGGAAGGCCTGTGTACTAACTCACAATGACCATTGGAGGTATCTGGTATTCTTACCCATGTCATAGCTGAAGCGAATGGACCAGATATCTAGCTGTTTTACCAATCTTTTTCTATTCGCTCTTTTTACAGCATTTATAATGTAATTCTAGTGCTGCCTCCTCATCTCTCGAAATCCAGACTTTTATGAAAACAGACAAGAAAAACACTTGAGGACGTGCTTTTAATAACGCGAGTTGATTACCATTGGGATTTCTATGCGCATTGGTCTATGAAAGGCAATAACAACCATGTACACATAACACTGACTTAATTACTTTCCTTACTACTTTTTTATCTGACTTGCCGTATTTGTGGGTAACATGACGGCAAACACTTCAAAAACCAATGCCACATAACAAAGAGTTGTGATCCCTTTGGGGTTGGAATACTTTTTTTAAACAAATTTGATCAGATCTCTTCAGGTATGATGAAGTAGAAAATGGCAATTGTTATACTAGCCGACATGTAATATTGCATAAATGCCAATTATGTTAGGATGTATGCCATTATAAACAAAACCGTAATGGTCATGTTAGGAAGTACACAGCAATGTACAACACAATTTTACCAATTGCCGTAGTAACAAGCAGTCAATTGATTTTTTCACAAGTCCGTATTAGAACCTGCACCTTATTATTTCAACAGTACGTACCTATGTAGCATAATTATCTTTAACTCGTAGAAAGTTGCTTAACGCGTGAAAGTGCACACCAGTGATACAATAACAACTTACCTTTGACGGTATTCGCATAGAAAACCTCAAGTAGAATTATGAACACTGCCCATGATAGTGTGTTTTGGAATGCATCGCTCACATTTCACAACTAACCATGTGCGAAATTCCGACAAAATTATCGATGTTATTGGTTGTATCATTATCAGAATATTGCAGTGATAATAACTGATAATGTAACAACTGGTAATTTAACAATTGATAATATAATAACTGATAATGTAACAACTGTGTATGCAAATCATAGATCCAAAATGTATGATATACCACTAAGACGTGCTATCACGTCTTTATGTTCAAATAATAATTGAAGGCCGTTGTTTGGAGTCAGACTTCTTTCCGTTCCATTTTTACTGTGGAAACTATGGATGCACTCTTTAATTTTCCATGACTGATTGACAGTTTGGTGATAGTTTCGTCATTTTCCAATGCGTTATGCTGGATTTTGTTTTTAGAAGATATATAACTGCGTAATGAGAGACTTGGAACATGTGGTGCTGACGCCCCATTTTTATTCCTACATGAAACTTTTTACATTTCTGCAAAGAATCGTTCATTTTTCCATTATCTGTCTTTTATGGGTTGATATAAACCAATGTTTGTTTGTTTGTTTGTTTGTTTGTTTGTTTGTTTGATCACGACGTCATAATTTTGTTATCGACAGCCTGCATTGCCTTCTACGAATTGACGAATAAAAATAAAAACTAATTTTGCATTTTGCTCATGTTCGTCAAGAAACCAACCTAGCTGCTACGTGTGTCCTCTAAAACAAAAACGAAAATGCACCAGATTACAATTGCCCTTACACTTGCATCAACATGTAACAAGGCCACGGTCAAGGCCTGCTTTGAAGTTAGAGTTATTAGTGCCCTACGTCTCTTGACGGTTTTACAAACCATGAGACTGTGATGTTGAAATAACCCTGTACAGATACTAATCAAATAGGGATTACCTTGTCAGACACGTGATTTTGATCGTGGTAAGATAGCCTTCAAATTGTTGTCCACAGTATAACTTTGCTGTGTCCAAAATGATCCACATGTTCTTACGTTATCATTATACTATCGATGAGTTATAGTGTTTTGTAAAGAGAGAATATCCTCGAGGTTAGCTGTCAGTTCCCTGAAGGAGACTTTGAGACTTATGGGCCGATTCGTGCTAACTCGACAGGCTACTAGTAACAGGACAAGCACTGTTTCATATACACTCATTTGTAAATCCGTCTTTTCAGTTTGGATAACAAAAAGCAATTATCGAATTTCTCCTAAACTGAAACACTTACTGTGATGCCACCAGGGTCAATTAGAATGTTTTCATTTTGTTTTATCATCCAACCTAATCCCCCTATTTGCTTTTCCGCCTTGAGCTTGACAAGAAATGGCTTACCATTTGACTTGGTGGCATCTGAGTTGGGTGAACTGTGGTAGCTAATGATGTTGCATGTATCTTACAATATGATAGGTATAAGTAAGAATTTAAGTTAAATTCACACAGTAATTTTAAAAACTAAATTTTGTTATTCTAATATTAACGGTCATGAAATTATCCCATGATCTGCCATAATCATCGTATTCGCTTTTACTTGTTCGAAAGGAATCATGACTACTTTAAAAACTTTCACAAGAGTTGTAGGCATATTGTATGAACGTCCACAAGTATTTTACTACTAAAGAATTGTGTAGTTAAAAGATTAATTCACGTGATACAGCTATTCATATGGAAGCATGTTGGAAGCATGTAGTGGTGACGACGACAGATTATTTCGTTTGATTGCACATGCTATACACCAAGATGTTATCGAAACTAGTTTCATTTTAATCTCATCCACTTTGATAACGAATCACAATCATGTGAAGACTGTACAGCAATTTCACTTTGATAAAGTTAAAGCATTTCAAGTACACCCCTGATTCCCTGCCGGAAAACGTTACATGCAGAGAGAACATTTGGGGAACGCTACTTTCATTAGATCTACGCACATTTTTCCCCATAGGATTAACTTATTCATTTTCAATCTTGTTCATGTTCATTGCAGAGAGAGTGGTGTCAATGTGATATACAGTCTTGATTTCTTATTACGAGGGCATTAATAGCAAATCACATGTACGCATGAGATTAGACGCAATAAGTGATAACAAGATAGTAGCGCTAATGATAAATGTTATAAAGCACCGCATATTTCACGAACTATATCAACTAAATTAATCTTCTTTTCATGATATAAATATAACAAAACGAGTACTCACAATTTACGTTTTACAAGTTACAAGGATAAAGAGCACGTTCACAGAAATATTCATTTCCCACGTAGTCGCGTGCATATTTAGCTATACACAGAGAAAGACAGCGTGAGCATTTTTAGGTTTAGTTAGTCTACAGCGGAAGTATTATCAACACGTTTAGAATGTTCTCCGGCAGCAGCAATACATAAGCATTCAATAAATGCAGCGAACGTATATTGTTACTTTTGTTAGTATTATTAAGAGTCTTGTATATGTAATGGGTGATCATGTTGGTTTTTAGAATGAGGTAGTCTCAGAAATGTAATATTACATCCGACGAAACGAGTAGCTTTTGGATGGGTGGTCTTCACAGAAATGAAATATCCATGTGGTGAAAATGAGATCAAATAAACATCTCATTAAATAATCAGAAATAAGTCAACAGACTTAACAGTGTCGTCCATAGTGCAATTGCCTAAGAGTTATTTAGATTGTGTGATACGTACACCAATTGACATTTCTCTGTCACCAAATCTAGTTCTGGTTCTTTCAACATGACATCCTTTATCATACGGAAGCGTTCAAAAGCTATTCAGCAATGTACTACTGTTCTCCTCTCAAGTTCAAAGCGTTATTGCTTGTTTAGATTCCTCAATACAATATTTTTACCTCAGGAATCTTCACATTATGTTCACTATTCTGAATACATAACGTATTATCTCGTGGACACATCTTTGTTAAGTCTGAGCTTCTATATAAAATACGTATACTTGACTCTACACATAACGCCCATCTCTATAGCTACAACTATTGAAGAAGAGATCTCTGAAAGCAATGTTCGGAATGCTCCTAACGTATCCTCTAGTAAAGATGTACTTCTATGAATTCATGATGATAAGAAAATGTCATATCAACATATCAACATGAACCTTACAGTCACAGAGATTTACACGACCATAAGATGTCAACATTCATTCAGTACCCACATTCAGGCCATTAAGATGCAAAAGCCAAACATGCCCTTAAGATATCGATGGTATAAGCTCTCAACCGAAAACATCTTGACGTGGATTTTCGACAAATATTTGTATCTTTAAGGGATAATGCCTTCTTCAAGTTAGCACGACACTCTGTACTACATATTCGTATGCTAATATTGGAAATTGCAGATGGTGCTGAGCGGGTTCCTAATTTGTCAAGTAAATATTACAAAGGAAATATCAAATACTTAGTGAACTTAAAAAAAAACACCCTGAAAATGATCATCAAAGTTTAGCGCGTCAATTGACATTCAAAAAGGGCTATGGAAATGAGTGTTTCCTTCTTTGTCAAAGTAATTATCAATGCAACTGTACATCATCGTCATTATGTGTCCATCAGACTACGAGACTTGGACTGTGCAATAATTGACAGTCAGCGCTTTCTTAATAGGAAACTTGCTATCCATACCGAACATGCAGACGCAAAAGGACTGTGGGATTGATATCAATATTACCTTCAAAATATTACTGACCAGGATTATGATTATCCAATATGCTATTGGAAATGATGAGCAGTGACCCATTATTGACAATAAATATGATTGAGGAAAGTTTTTATTTCCTCCAGTCTCAGTATACTTATAACTCAACCCATACTGAGTAGCTATTTACCAGGTACTAGTATACATCTAGCTGCATTATATGAACAACATTATGAATATGAAGAGGCAATGACTGTTGTTGTTGTTTTACTTCGGTCATAAGTTTCAAGTTGCGGAGCATTTGCTCGTAAGATTTAGAATTTACCTGCACTTTGCGCTCCAAGAATAACTTGCCCAAAGGTTGACTTCCTAGGCTGAAATTTATTGTTTACAATACTGATTGTTTATATCTATCATCTTATTTCCCATGATGCACCATTCAAGATATTCAAGATGGCGGGTTGGCAATTCGCGCAAGTTCCTTATGAAAATGTCTTCGATAAATAAGATGCAGTTTTATAAAAAAAAATTAAAAAATTAAAAATTAAAAATAATGTCACGTGTGTAACACACAGGTCTTTCAGCTGAACGCGAAGTGATGACAGAGGACGAAAAAGAATTGCGGCGCTAATTGATTTATTAGCCTTGCAAAGACACCACTCAGCGAAAGATCAGTGACTCTGTGGTACAGTCGCTGTCCACATTACACATATCCGACACGTAATATTATAATTTTACTGTCCCTTTAAAGTATAACACCGAGCTGGTGTTTTATCATAATATTATGCATAATAAAAGAGTGATTTATTTGCTTCTCTGTACATCCCATAGAATAATAACATTCGAAAATATATTTAGTGTGCCCATCATGTTTGGTTCAATTCAGCTTAATAACAACAAAGAAATGACGATACGTTATTGTGGTAGCACCACTAAAAGAAGTGTGCATTTGCGTTGATGTTTAAGATAACCACAAACGGTGAATTTATGGATCATACGGTGAAACATGTAAAGCATATTGTATCGTGATATCAATAACATGGAACGTGTCGTCAGAGTTGTGTCAGATTAGTAACCATTGCTGACAAGGGAACAGGAAGCCGCGTCATATGTGGTTATATTTTGTCCTGCAAGCCAAATCTTGAAGAACATGAATGAATGAATGAGTTCTTTGAAAAGAGGATAGCATGGAGAGATTAAATGTACCTATAATGAGAGATATAACTACCAAATGGTAAGATATGGGGAGTTCTCGTAAGCAACACAAGTATAAGCTAACACTAATGTCTTCTCTTGAGTGCGTGTGTGTGCTGGAAGGAACGTATCCGATCAACATTTAGGTCTGAGGCATTATTAGTTACTGTCAAAATATAAATACATTATATTTTATTTCCTTTCCGCATGCAGTATAATGATGAACTTGCAAATACAAAACGAACAAATGGTTATAGGCAAACATCCTGCCAGGTAAATATTGTTTGTAAATTGTCATCATTGGAACGGTATGCTTAGCAAAGAATTTACAATCAACAAAAGCGTGTACAAATGTTTTGCGAATATTGTCTTTAAAACCAACAAAAGGGCTCTCTTAGGGTTGCGAACAAAACCTTTGTCACATAGTCTTTAAAACCAACAAAGGGGTAAGCGAACAAAACCTTTATGTCACAAATTCTTTAAAACCAACAAAGGGCTCTTAGGTTTGCGAACAAAACATTTATGTCACAAAGTCTTTTGCACAACCAGACGCTAGAATCACAAGTTATACAAGTTTGCAAATACCTACTCTTTAGATTCAACAGAGCATGGGTATATATATATATTTTGCAATCAAATATATTTATACGTATTATAAATTACCTCGTTTATAAGTAATATCTTAAAACAAGGTTTGAGTTCAGCCGCTATTGCACGTGGTGGGGAAGTATGTTTTAGTAAATAGGTTGCTGCGAGTACCTTTTAAATATACAGGAAAAGTTACTCCCGAAAAAGTATAAACGTTTGTGGCCCTTTAACGTCACTTATGCGTTGCATGTAGCTCACACAAAAGGACTGGTCGCAGTATCATAGATTGAATTTACTCTGCAACTTGCGATATCATCATTCATTACATATCTTGTCTTATTTTCTGCAAACACTGTACTGAAATATCCTGGTTTTACGAGCAATGATTTTGTTGTGATAAATTGTGTAAAGACCAAGCAGACAACTGTGTGCTATATTCAAAACATTACTGTTAAGACATCTCAGTTGAAGGTGGTTTAGTTTATTGAAATGTTTGCCATCGTATGTTTGACTGTCTTTACAAAAACACTGTCTTTAACTAGATCCTGCCACGAAATGATAGTGAAGACGACATGCTGTGATGGCCGAGTGGTTAAGGCGTTGGACTCGAAATCCAATGGGGTTTCCCCGCGCAGGTTCGAACCCTGCTCGCAGCGATCTATTTTGCGTTCAAAAACTATTTTTGAAGTGAGTATTTTTTTCTCGTCTACAATACCAACTGATCAATATGCTGTAAGCATATTATCACAATGTACAATATAGTACAAACTGTACATGTAGCTTAGTTGACGATTTAATCCATAATACTAGTTTTATTTTGCGATTCACTGACAGAAAACTAACAGTACGAAATAGCCAATTATAGCGTTATCAGTCTTTTCAAGATCATACAAAATTGTGAAGCCATACATAACATTTCTCTGGGGGTTTGCGTCATCAAAATGAAATCAGACGAATCTTGTCAAGTTGTGAGTCTAATTCGTTCGGTAATTTCACATTCGAGTCCTAATAATTCACCATGTTCACTATTTTTAAGAAACATATAATGTTGTTTTAACGAATGGTGCTTTGGAAGCAACGCATGCACTTTTTGACTGATATTGGGAGATTTGTTCTAATTCTGTAGACTGTTGTTACACAAGTCTGTCATACCATGTTATCGAGGGTTTCTTTTGTATCACTATCACACCATACGTTTACCATAATTAACTCCAAGAGGCTTGAATAGAAGAGGTGATAAGTTTTAATGAGACAAGTTTGTGTGAACTATCAAAGATATGATATGACAGGATACGTACGCGCGTAATTGATTTTTGGTCCAATTGGTGCGGGTTTTTTTCAGTTAAAATTCAATCTAGTCAGAATTGAAAATAATCTTTGATACGTTGACATTTAAACACTTCATGTCGTCATTTGAGTTTACTGATGCAATATCATAAACGCAGAACGTGTGGGCACACACTTTTTCAAACAAGTATTTTTGCTTTGCCGACGTTCAGACATCACCATGGAAACGTACTTTTTTAAATACTTATAATGAATGACAACTAGAATTGGATGTCGCCAACATCTGCACAGTTTGACAATCCAGAATTTAACCGGATACAACTTGTATGGATTGCTTGTCCTTACACCGGAAAAAACACCGGAAGTTTATAAAAATCACGCTTTTCAATCAGACACATTCGTTGATGAAACGCTCATGAACTATGCAAGATTTCTAACGATGTTCGTGATGACAAATACTGTGCTCATTACTGAAAGTAATATGTGTGTGGAACAATGTGAAGCCTCAGGTTCATTTGTTTCAATGGCTGCTAGAGATCGTTAAGTATTGGGAACCTAGTGAAGAATTCGAAAGTGGGCAGGTTAATTGATCTGAAACTGACAGACTTTGCCCACAGCGTATCTAAATGAATATGAAAGACGAACTTGAGAAGCCAACCTTGTTTTCAACTGATAATGGCAGACTTATATCCGGTTCCGGTTTTAAAATGTAGTTTCATGTGAGCCAACATTTTATTTGTCTTCACTTACTTTTATATGCTTAAAATATGTAGCTGAAATTAGTATATTAATGTTATTGTTTTAACTCGTTCACATTACTATAAAAAATGTTAGCATAGTATCTTTTACGATTATGTTGACAAATAGTACATTGTTTACAGTAATCGGTGGATAGATTGTTGAATGTGTAAGACACAATGGCAGTTCAGTCAATGAACAGACTACGCAGTTACTATGCGGAAGGTGTCCACACCATATACTTCGTATTATACTACACAAAATGGAAACCAAAGGCTTCTTTCCCATATCACCTTTGTATGTATGTATGTATGTATGTATGTATGTATGTATGTATGTATGTATGTATGTATGTATGTATGTGTGCAACACGTATGTGTGTGCGTGTATGCGTGTCTGTGAGTTTGCCTGCCTACCTCTCTGTTTGAATGTCTGTCTGTTTGACTATTTGTCTCTTTGTCTGTACAACATCAATCTTCTTGAAGCGTAATACACGCATCTCTCATAGGAATAGCAAGACATAATCAGGTTTAATTTTGATAAACATCTTTATGAATATCAATAAATCATTTGGATAAATAATTATGTCTTTTGCAAAATTAATGTTTTTTCGTAATTAGACAGTCTTCAAAATTCGTGTAGTTTGATACATATATTGATGAAAAATGAAGCGCACATGTCCTATGAGGTTTGTCGATATAGTTTTTAATGTCAATGCATCTCGATATACAAGCTGTAAAGACAAAGGTAAGAAACAATCAATTGCCGTCCTTTGTCCTTATGGAAATATTAAGTTTACGTCTGCTGTGTGTGTATGTTCCTAATCACAATGACACCTCTCTATTTATCCTGATACTTTCCATACAACTGATGAACACGTATTTCGCTACCACTATTAAACCATTGAAAGTACCTCAAGCTAAAGATATATTGAAAATGCCACTGGAAGTGACGCAACACCTACTGCAATCTCAACAATACTCTTGTTAACAGCCAACGTGCTAGGAAATTTGATAGGCGTTTTGAAGACAAAGGACGACGAAAAATTTCAGAAGATGAACTCCTTGATCATGTAGTACGTGTAACTTTTCAATCGAAACCTAACAACTAGGTACCTTTATGCGCAAGACACATTGCAATCATATGAATGAATCGAAACTGGATTAATCACATAATTCAGTGAACGGCGGTAAATTCCGACATAATGCGTCTCCTATTAAACACTAAAGATTTTGTTTCATAAACGTGTAGCGTTTTATGAAACCATGGTCTAGCACGACTGATAAACTAATATAACACAGCCGTTTATTTGTGTGGCATAACAATTCCCTTCGTAAATTTCGAAAAAAACTCACGATCTTAGCATTTAATACACTTCAGAAATACTAACAGATATGCCAACAAGAAGATGGCCCGAGGCACAATCCGTCAATCATACCTCATTGATATATAAAGTTATATTAATAGATTTCAAAACATTTCAGCTAAAACAGGAAACTTACTATAATGTCAGATCATTTAAAGTGGCCATATGGATAAGGATCTGGTATTTGGGTATCTATTTTTGGATTTTTCATTTCATTAAACAATTTTATCATAGCTTCTTACCTGAGTACATGTAAAGTCAATTCAATGTGAAACAACATTGTGAAAGGGGATAGGGTTCCACTAACCAGATACGATCTTCATCTGATATCATGAAAGTACACCAGTGTCCATCATCGAAGGCAAGTAGTTATTGGCATATTGAAGTCTTTAAATGTGGCTATTAGATTTAAATCTTGTTGAAGGTCGTGCAGAATGTGAACATATCTGCATATATTATGCTGATGGTCCTATCACTTTTCACTGAATGGAAACCATAATTGTTGTATTTTTACGATAGTCTTAAGTCAAGTGACTATCTTTATATTGTAAGATATAACAATTCAGCTGGTACTGCTATATTGCATGGCCAAATGTCAAAATCAAGCCTATATTACATCACACTCTTTATAGTATTTGAGTATGGCTAATTTCTTCAAATTCTTAAAAAGAGGTGATATATACCATATGACACATACATGTGAATTTAAATGTATATCACGTTCAAGACTGAATGACGGCCACATTTGTCCGAAATATATACATTAGCATGATAGTCGGCAAAGACTTGTTATGTTGCTGTTTAATTCCCATGACCCTGTAAAGCTACAAGAGATGGTGTTTTATCAAATAATTATTGAATGTTTATACACATCGTAGGAAGGGGAAGTTAATCTACATACAGAATAAACTACTAACTAAATACTAACGATACAGCTAACCTAGCAAAGGGTTTGTTGGCTGATGCTTTTCACAGCACTGTTGACAATGTTGAGTATGGCCCAAACACTGCCTTTCAATATTTTAAGTAAGCACCCTGTACCACAGATAGGTGATTGATCAAATACATGTGTTCTATTGGCATGGTTTTTCAAGCTTGAATAATTGCGAAACAATATGTTCCAACAGTATATCAAAGGCAGAAATAGTTTGAAGTTTAAGATAAAACTCACAAGCTTACTGTCGGTAATAGATGCGCAGATGAATGGCAAGTTTGATGAAAAACATTACTAGCCCTGAACCTGCGCATTCTTATCAAACATTTGACCTTCAGTGTTACAAAATGTTGTTTCCTAGATTTTCACACCACGCTTGTTCATTACTATTCCTGCCTTCACTATAAGGTGATGCCCTTTGTGAATTATTCTATGTGTAATTGACCATGACTTGAAGTAACATGCATTTTCCCTTATCTCACTACACTTCAGTTGACAAAAGTAAAACGTATCCACCTAACTTCCTTTCATACATCAGTTCAGTCAGAAGAAGCTTTACACATCAAAGCCCAAGCCGATTTCTATACAAAGATTATGGTTAATATAGATTTTAATAACAAAACGAAAATTGACAATACATCAGTCTCTACCTCAGTTATACTACGGTTGGGTGATACTGGGACGGATATGATAACATTTATGTGTTTACCCATTACAAAACATTATAACACGACATAGATGTGTTTACATTATGTTATATAAATATATATCAAAGGTAGTTATTTTTCAATAACGAGTACGTGCCATTCCCATCGTTCATGACAATTACATTTTATACAGTAATACAGCTATATATGTCCATAACATCTTTAGTTATTATTTCTAAATACTGATTTTCAAATGTCACTGGACATCTTTTGTATGTGCAGATGTAGATTTATGATTTCATCTTAGACTTTCGTCCAATCAACTGTCTTCAAAGAGCAGCGATAAGGATTTAGACTATTTTGCAAAGCTATGGTTACGCCTTCATGCAAGTCGGTAACGGCGAGTCGAGTAGAAACAAATAATTCTGGCTCGAAAAAGATATTTCTATTAATTTTTTATACATTTTCCCGCCTGGCTCAACAGACGTCTTGCTAACTGTGTCTCCTTGCATTATCTGGCCCCAGCTGTATTGTGTTGGTTGTGTGAGATCGATCCCTAACCACAGAAATCTTACCAACGTTGCTATATATACTTCTTTTCGTGAGCTACCATTATCTTTTCGGATCACCGACGAATCATATACATTGTATCAACTTATATTTTGCAGGCATGTCAGTAATTTGAAATGTAACAAGTCGATTTCTGGATTTGTGCCAGGTGATAATCTGTAACAATTTTAATGAAAATGTTGTCCTGATAGACAAGATGCGACGATCTAGTAATGTCAATAGGTTATTTTTCAAGCCAGGCAAAATAATGTAGCAGAGTATAGCAAGGTTTCTCTTGCTTCAGTTGACTTGTATCTGTCTACTTAACTGGTTTACATTGTTGTGATTGCATTTAGTCTCGAAACTCCCCCGGTGCTATCGCATCCTCTCGCTCATTACCACGTCTAGCTCAATGACAAATCATGAACCAAAATTTTATCACGCAAATGAGTATAAAACTCCCAACTGTTAGAATGATTAAAAACAATGCATGAATAACATCCTGCTCTGACAAATATACCATATGTGAACATTAATATTTTATGTAACTGCCCCAATAAACACCAACCTATCATCTGGCAAAATTCTGTTCTTTATTAACAATAATTATGTTAATGACTGTGTGGGTGGCTTAGGTTGAATGTAGCATTTAATCTCAGGATCTCAATGCACTAGACGCAGAGAGAAATCTTGAGATTCAATGCCACCAATAGTACCTTGACTAAACAAAGTTGTGATCTACCAATAAATCTCTTTACATGGACTGACTCATTCGTAGTTTCTCACTGTAACCTTTTCTACTGTGCTAGATTAGACCCATCCCTATCTACCTGATTACACCAAAACATTACAAGCTTCTTTATTATAATTATTATACCAAAGCAAGTATAGCTCTATAAAATTCATTTTTGCCCATTTATTTACATGTTTTGTCTCTTAACGGTTGCATAACTCCAGTCATTATACACAAAGCTGTATTTATCCATATATCCATAAGCTTATACTCAGATATGAATTTGAAACGTGTCAACATAAAGAACCACAAAAAGCAGTTAACTATACTATTTCAAACTGACTCCGTTTTTAAATGTTGACGTTTTGAATTCCGATGTCATCCTTTTACTTTCAAATCAATGGTTTTCCTGTCCCTTGAGCAAACCATTCATATAGGTTTTTTAACGATTCAACGTATATAAGTGTTTTATATCAGTCATAATAATGTTTTGTAACGTGTCTTGAACCTCATTTTCAATCTTGTGCCCTACGTAAAATTGACGTTCTTCTTTCATATGACATCCTTGTCCTCAGTGACAATAAATTGCAAGATTCTTGTATAGAAAATGGGATTGACACGAAGTTCAATCAAAGTCGGCCATACAGTTTTTTTCACAATATTCAGGTAACTAGATGACGACGTGTTTTCTACATGAAACACATACGAACAGTTTTGCTGATGAGAAAACTGTATGAGAACATATCAAACTGTGATTGGCGCCTGCAAGGTTGTTCTGAAAGTTTTTCTATCATACTATATAAGTCTTACCCTATATTTGACCCTTATTGCACCTATGGAAAAACATTTCACGACATGTGGTGCCATTGTGCCGTATTTGCCACGTCTGTTGCTATGCCTCTCATAAATATCCTTGCAAAAAGACCACGTGTTCGCAGACTACAGGAAATTGATGTCAAAACACTCTGAATAATTGCTTTCCATTTTTATTTTGGTGTCGATTTTTTGACAGTTGTATGTTATATTGCGTTGCGAGGGTTTCCCTTTGGTGTTCTGCAATTACCATACTGTAAATCGGGTTTTGATACTGAGGTGTGACTATTTTTATCACAAAATGAAGCTATTTTTTATTTTTAATGCTGTTATCATTCTCATTATGAGATAGAAGTATGGCATTTCATATAAATATCTCACGAAATAACAGGAATGTATCGATATACATTATTATACTCCTATAACAAGACATGCCCCTGCATTAAATTGTAAAATGTTTGTGCATGTTAACATGTGTGTCTTTGTCTATCTTAGCATTATACAATATACTTCTGAATAGTCACGTTTTGCTTATATAGCTATTTCTCCACAAATAATAGTGGGAAACCACGCTGAAAACTTTACCAAAAAAGGCTTTAACAAAAACTATCGAAAACATCTGCAAATTGTAAGCAATAGCATCGCACCTACCTTGTATATTGCGTTCTTCTTTTAAATATCTAAAAGTGTTCACCAACCGTAGTTTGCTGTAATTCATCACTGGAATTTGATTAAATACATGAAATGAATGTAGTCTCACACTTCGTTGGCATCAATAAAAGTATTCCTGCTGAGACACTGCATATCACAAGAAACATGTATGTCGTAATCGCTCCCTTATGCCGTATGCAAGCAGGACTACTAGACCCCTAGCGAAACCAAACAAGTGCACACTATCGTGGGAGAGCAGGATACCGACAACAGAATAAGTTTTGGAAGCCTTTTACAAAAGAGTACTGTTATCAATTTGTTATATGGTGTTTTTTATGGCCGGTAAGTGACGATGTTATCGGGGTTGCGTGATCAATTTTACTGGAGTTCAAGGACTGAAGTTTCTCCCGAGTCCACCGACGCGACGCGACGTGGCCACTGATTACTAAGAAAGTAGCGACGGAAAACATATAAAATGCTAAATGATGTTTCAACTAATAAAATGGCAAATTTGCTTCGCAAAACATCTTCAGTGTGCTTGGGAAGTTTTTCAAAAACTTTGCGTAGTCCGATGAGTTTATATGTTTTGCTTGTTGATTGTTTACGTACATTTGAATGATATTTTTTGTTGCCATTTTTTCGCCATTGTAGTGACATTGCTGTTGCAGATACTAGTATAGTAAAGTCACTGGTATGGTTAGAGAACTTCAGTTGCTCACACCTGCTATGTATAATAGAAACTGGAGTCTGATGAGGTGATTTGTAGTGTCGATAACATGTAGTGTCCGAAATAGAAAGCATACAATCTGTATTACTCCCTTAATACCGAAGAGTAGAATAATTTAAATTCTTTTAATTTATAAACTATCTATGAATATTACCATTACGGAAATTTCAACTTTTGCCGCAAAGTTCAATGTATGTGAAGCATATTGACCATTGATTATGAAATACCAGAGTTTTTACATGGCATGTTCTGTAACTAGTGTGGAATACATGTATATGTATTTGTATAGTTATGTTTGAGCGACACTTCAGGTGAAGTAATTTTAAAGAATATAGCTAAGAAATAGGGACAAGAAAAAATTCCACAGTGCAGACAAGGTCAAGCCACCGTAAATTCGTGGATTTTTTTCTTCCATCAAAATCCAAAACACACTAACCCCCCCCCATCCCAAACGTTCAAAACAGGATAACCCTCCCCCCCCCCCATGCCAATTTTAAGAAGAGGATGGCCCCATTACCAATCCACCGCCCCCCCCCCCTCCCCGGCCGAAGAAACTGGCGGTTCCTTAAGGTAGCTGTCCACGCTTTGGATCTAAACTATAGTGAACAGTAATTACTATGGTAACTAAAACACTAAACAATCTTAGGAGGTGGAGGTTCGTTCCGTCACGTATGCAATATGTATGTATGTGTATGTATGTATGTATGTATGTATGTATGTCTGTCTGTATGTCTGTATGTATAAAAACTATGTACGTACGTACGTATGTATGAATGGATGGATGGATGTAAGCTAGATAGTGAGGTGGATAAGTCAAATGAGGGTGAATCACGTTTCAGAAAAAAAATATGAAAAGCCCGTTTCAATATAGCTACAGTAATAGCAACAATATTAGAAACGACAACTATCTACTAGTACTAACAGCTCTACCAAGTTAAGCATTGCTCATACATCCCATTGTTATTTAAGAAACTGCTCTCCGCATCCGCAGTGACATTATGTGTCAAACGCCTAGGGCATGATGAAAGTACTCGCATCTGCTGTGTCTATGTTGTAACATGAATTCACCATAAGACACCAAAATGTAAACTCGCCAAATCTAATGGATTCATCCGACCGCAGGTAGGCTGAATGAATATATACTTCCATCTTGAAATTCGCTTCTGTATTTCTCAAGAAACGACATCCGCCGTGTTTTAGGAAACTATACTAATATGTACTCTTTTAAAGGATATACTCATCTGAATTTATGTTAGGGTCTCTAAATTACCCGTGCATGGCCATTGATATTGTGTAAGGCATCAAAAACTGGTGATTGTTGTCAAATCCTCCGAGTCGTGTCGAACATAACAAACATACTATCAGGTGTTTTATCCGATAGCTACTAGAGGTCACGTATTAGTAGAATTTCTGTCGATTAATAAGTGATGTTTTCTTACAATTTGTCACGTGATAATGTTATCGGAAGGAAGAAGTGGTTTATTTTGGAGATACCTGCATCAGAGATCATGATTTGATAATAGAGCAAATCATTTTTCTATCAACTTTACCGACAAAAGAATTTACTCGGAACAAGAACACTTTACACTTGTTTTATTCGAACTTCATTGCGTACCTGCCCGGCAAAGATTCGTTCAATGATTGATATTTATGTTCCACAGAGTACACTTCGTTCATCCGATAAGATTGATTTTAACGAGACGAGATACAAATAGTGCTACAAAAAATTATGGTTTCTGAGCCTTTTCAGTCATGGCTCCAATTTTGTGGAGTAAGCTTCTCTTAGCATTCGCTCGGTTTGTACAACTGATGTAGTTTCTTGTCAATTCTTTTAAACGCGATCTTAAAACTTGTCTTTTTAAGCAATACTACAGAGTGTAGTTTTGTGTAAAGTTTATTCTTATTTTTGCCTCCTAATTTTCATCATCAGTTTTAGCCACGTATATTTATGTAATTGTTTTCATTCCAGCCATGTGTCTACATGTTTAGCATTGTACAGCGCACCGAGACACAATGTAGTGTGCTTTTTAAGAGATTTCAGGAATTAAATTATATTGTTTCCTTCAAGATCTGTTCCACAATAGTCGGTGCTGGGTTGAACGTCAGACAAATATATTTACCTCCCGTAAGTGTTTGCCCTTTAAAACTTTAAATCATTTTATAATTTTAGTCTTAGATCTTTCACAAAGTTATAAAATGATTTAAAGTTTTAAAGGGCAAACAATCATCATCTTTGTAGCGTATATCTTCTACCTCTATGATCTATACAATCATTTTTAGAGATAATGTGCAATACCCATCATGGTATAAACAACGAAACTTGGTAATCTCTTTCTGCTATGTTTTAAAATCAATATTTACATTCTATTTCAAAACATGTATGTAATTTGAAATAGTACAAATTATAAATTCACTTCAAACCCTTCCTTAATTTTTTCCCCGAAGTAAAGAAATGTATATTAAAACAACTTTATTTACTGGTCCCTGACTAAAAAAACTTCTAAAGTTGTTAATCCGTTAGTCTGAAAATGGGTTTTAAGTTTTATCAGTAAGTTGTATGGTATAGTATAGTAGTTGAAGCCTTCATTTACATCGTTACAGCTGTCAGATAGCTACTGCATTATGTTGTGATGGTGTTTATCTAGTTCCTTGGACCCATTTCAATGACAGTCTGGCATTTTATGACAACTGTAACGAGTTCTGTACCTGCGATTAGCATGCTGTTTCATCTACGTCAGTAAGCCCACAGTGTTGATGTTTGCGTTACTTCCTAGCAAAGGCCAACTTGCCTGTTTGAGAATTTAAAAAAAAAAAAACACTTTCTTAAAGAGACGCCGAACATATTATTAAAAACAGTACGTAGTCAGTCAGTATTATAGAACACCGACCAGACGTTTTAAAAGGAGTCGGGAACACCCATGATGAGTTATATACACATCCGATAAATGAACTCCATCGGTGTGAACTCAGCCGAGGAATAACCGTGGAATTCAATTACAAATATATTGTCTGTCTTAATATCAAACGCTCCAGGTGTGTATAAAGACATCACGGGGAGTGCGTGTGTGTGTGTGTGTGTTGGCTGTGGTTGGAATCAGTTGTATCCGATGCATATTTCAATACGATGCGTTAAAACTCCTTCTGAAAGGACGATGTCTAGTAACCAGTATTCTTGGGCTGACGATCATACACCGAATCAAATACGTTGATATATATTTTTTTCTTTTTGGAAACATAAACTACCCTTTCAGCGAAGTTTTTTTTCATAGGTAACCAAACATATAAACACCTGCTACATTTTCGTCATAAAACTTTCTGACGTCGTGAGCGTACTAAAAATAAATTTTACCAGGCGTTATAATCATTGGTGGCGGTATATTCGAAATTTCAAGGACTTTTTCACTGTGTGCATACTTATACTTGTCTTGCAGTCAACGGTATGTTGGATACACAATATCAAACTGCTCTGAACAACCTGTACACCTATGGTATACTGTCACATTTCAAATTCAATCACACACCAATTTATTGATAATCGTATAATACCTCTACAAATATCAAACGTCGAATATTTTGATATTGTTTTCAATACTGAGGAACACGTTACCAGACTTTGAATATCAGTATGTAGGAAGAGAAATTAATTTTATGATCAATTGCTGTCCATTGCTGTTTTCACAAACGAGAACTAGTCTAAGAGATACCATGTCGGAGAACTGAATTATCGATTTAATACCAAATAATACTTTACTTTCAATCTAATCAAATCGAATCTAATTGAAATAAAGCAGTTTAGTGTTCTCTTAACGAAGTTCCGGGTTATTCAGTAATTAATATAGAGATCTATAAATGAAAGAATGCAGCAAATTTAATGTTGACAAACGGATTGAATTTATATAAATACCTCACGTCATGTCATGTCGGAAAAGCTATGATAGTCCAATTACAATCAGTATGGCTAATATGACATTACAATTTCGAGTATTCCATGTATTAGTAATCAGTACATCATTGTCTTTACACCAATGGGTGTTTCCTCCTCCCATGTTAACGGATTAATTAAAAGAAAGGGTCGTAGCTTGAGCGGAAGGAATGTTCATCCTACACACAACTATTGTGATGTAAGGATATCATTTATGAGAATGCCGCAAGTCCCGATGCAACCGACAGCATGCTTTCACCTGAATGTCTCCTGTCCAGATTTGATTTGATTTATTTCAGCACAAAAATTCAGTATACCGAAAATATACAATATATACACCATTGTGCTGGGATGTTTCAGATTTATTTCCACTGTGGTCCCACATAGAACAGAAAAATTCACCCTTCACCTGAATATCTCCTGTCCAGATCGAACCCAGAGTATACCTCCACCCGAATGTCTCACTTCTAGATCCAACCGACAGTATTCCTTCACTCGAATATCTCCTGTCCCAAATCAGACCTAGAGAACGCCTACACCCAAATATCTCCTTCCGGAATTCCAGACCCAACCTACATTTTATGTCCATCCGAATATCGCCTGTCCAGATCCATCCTAGAGTATATAAATACATTTTACTATAATATTGTACTATGTCAATACATTAAGCATGGGATATTTCCAACACCCCCATCCCCCACAAAAAATACCCCCTTGAAGGATATGGTATCGCCAACCAAAGGTTATGCCATTCTACATCTTACCACACACAACTGTGATCTTACCTAGTATATATCTTCACCTTAAGTGTCGAAGGCAAACAAGAATGTGACCATGGTATAAGGCTGAAAGGATTATGATAATATATACCTATCCAGTGTTGTCAAGAGAGGATATCTTCAGTGTCTTTCCCAGCAGACCATGTTTAACCTCACATGGTCTCCTCTCAAAGAAATTTTCACCTCGGTATGACATGCATATAAATATAATATTGGAAAAGTCTTTACACAAACTCTAAACAACATTTTAACGAGACAATTCACAACCTCTTCATATTTTAGTACCTCCATGTAAAATGACTCGTTCATTCTCATTTACCAAGTCCTAGAAGACTCTGTACATCTTAACATTTTAGGAACATAGTGCCAAACCTTCAACGAGTTTATACTCGTGTGTAGTGTGGTCATACAGCTAACAATAACTATATCAACTTGGCACAGTATGTGAATATTCCTTAACATCCAATATCATTCATCAATAGCTAGAGTTACAAAATATGCTGTTACAGACAGTGTTGCTGTTTCTCCTACTGTAGCCGCTCAAGTATCAACAAGTCTCACCATACTCACCATAGTAATGATGAACTTGAATTAACATGCCATTTGCTTTTAACGCTTTCTCATAACACACACACACACACACACGTGCGCATCAAAATAAGTTGTAGTAGCCCCCTTTGTGTTACCTCTTGGTTGAAGTTAAACCTGTTTTTCGCACATTGTAGTTTATTGTCAACAACCACCATGGTAGGAAAAGGATAAAACTGATTACTTCACAGGAAAGCTAATCATTCAAAAACCACAATGAAATATTTAGTTAACTTTAATATGAAGCAATAAGAACAAAGACTGCTGTGTTTTCTGGTGAATGCTTGTGATCAATAAAAGAAAAAAGAACGGTATCAGTGTAGATATATCTTTATTGTTATCCCCTAAATAAAGCAAATCCATTGCATACCATGGCAGGTAAAATATCTCTTCTACAGGTAGCCATTCTTTTCTTATGGCAAATAATGCTGATGAAATGCTAGGTGGAAGTCTATGGATCCCGAGCAAAGTCAAGAACCAGTCACATTGAGTCACCTCACTTATTACAGGATTACTTGAATACATTCTTGCAAGCCAGAGATTTGTGTCTAATGTCAGTACATAATGAAATCTGTTAAGATTTACAATTCTGAATCATATTTTTCAACTCTGGATATAGTTATAAATCTCAGCCTTTGGAATGTAAAATACAGCCCATTTAAAATATGTAGGTAAGGTGGTGTGTCAATATAGCTAAATTAGGAGAAATAAAATAAAATTACACCCTTTTCAAGGTCAGTCGGTCTTAGACCAGACTATGATGATGAATAAAATATAAACAATACAGAAAACTAAAACTTCATATATTAGATCACATCAAATGGAAATACCACATAAGTAGAAACTACTCAAACAGCAGAATGGCCAGAGTACTAAATAAAGCTAGATTTTTGTGTGGCTTATAAAGAATACTAGGTCATCCTGGATATCTCAGCTGCCACCTACATTGCATCGTGCAACACAATATCTGTTACCTTACTGTAGTATGGACAATTTAGAGTGGACGTGCTGGTAAAACCTTTCCAGTGCAATCACCAAAACCAACACGATAACCATCTCCCTGACAGTATCCTGCATTAATAACAACAACATGATACAGATGTTAATAAAACATGACTCCCAGTATGCCGTCTAATAAAAAAACTATATTTTTGTCGGACCATCAGATTCAGATTCAGATCATTCTCAGATCATTCTCAGTTTTAAAACAAATCAGGAGGTCACCACACAAATATTGAAACAGAGGTCAAATATCAAAGATATCAAAGCTGTCAAAGTTAAGTCATTTGAGAATTCAATATGGCCTCCAAATTACTGCATTAACTCTATGAAAAATAAAAGATTGTCACTTTACAACAGTGAATCCTTTTATCATTTCAAAAGGACAAGGAGCAAACTTTCACATGGTAAATATTGAAAATATTTTAAAACTTTTTTTTAAGGAGAATTGGTCCCCGAGACACATTTTACCTGAGTAACATCATCTTACCTGACAAAATGGCTTCATCACCATCTTTAAGGAATTTACGAGTCTCTCCATTTCCAAGATCAATGACTTTAGTTCCCTTCCAACACAATTCTAACATACTGCCATAAGAATCCTCAGTCTACAAAGAATCAGTGAAAGAACAGTTGGAATAAGCACAGATTATACATTGTATAGTATGGATGGTAAATCTTGTCACATGTTATGTCAGGTGACAGAGTACATATAATCTGAAATTGCTTGGTGTGAAATTGTTGATTGTAAGGGGCCATGCTTGAGAAATTTGATAGTTATGTCAAATTTTGTTCAAGTCAGAAAACCTTCTTATAAAGTAACATTTCGTTTGGTGAAATTGTTGGTTATTTGTAGGATACCATACTGTGAGAAAATTGATACTTATGTCAAATTGTGTGGCAGTAAAGACATAAAGTAACCTTTTGTTTGCTGAGTTATTTTCCCCTACATTTTTTGAGAATTAGATCGTCTTACTACATCATTTCTGGTTGTGTTTGGAACACTGATATAAAACTTACTGAACCACTGATTGTACCAGATGCCATCAAATCACCAGGATTAATATTACATCCATTGACAGTGTGATGTGCTAACTGCTGCTTCATTGTCCAGTACAAGTACTGTAAGAGAACGAAACATAATTTCAAGTTGATAAACTTAAAACACAATATTCTGGATTGTTTCCAGCTCAATGATTCTGTTTCCAAAATAAGAACATGGAAGATGTGGATATGCTTTAGTAAATGTCAATCAGAATTATCACAACAGCTGCATACAATGTATGTATATACTGTTACTGTGTTTGTTTGGTATTGAATATTTGTAGTGCACTGTATTGCCGTGTATTTAATTGTGTTGTTATTTTGTATTTTGATGTATCTCGACCTCCACGAAAAGAGGTTTAAAAACCTATGGAGTTATCGAGATTAATAAATAAAGATTAATAATAATAAATAATACTTAAATTTGAATTTAGTATCATTTCTTTATATTCCCAATATCATAATAACTGTTTTTGTTCTTCTATCTGTTATTTGTGGTGTTGTAAATTTATTAGTTACATTTTGTGACATTTCTTTAAATATTTCCAATCATAAATTTCTCTCTGTGAAATGTGATGTACTGTATCTTGTGCAATGAACAAAGTATGATCTACTTAAGGTAGACGTATCATGGGTGAATCTTTACATTTGAGTGTTGTTATATATATATATTGTTGTAACACTTTACAAGCCTTTAGGTAAGGATTAAAGTGAGGACGACGATGATGATAATGATGATGATGATGATGATGATGATGTTACTTAAATTTGATTTTAGTGTCATGATGTTGATGATGATAATGATGATGATGGTGGTGGTGGTGGTGGTGGTGGTGGTGATGTCAAATCCTAGAATGCAACACTGTATCTTTGAGGCATTCTACCAACAAGGATAAGAAAACTAAATAATTCACACAAGACATCCTACTTGCCTTAGAATTAGAGTTGGAGACAACCGTTGGTTCTGCCATTCCTTCCCCTATAACAAATGAAATGATCATGGTAGATAAACATTAATTTCTTAAAATCAAAAATTACCAAATTCCTGAAGCTGTACAAAAGCAACAAATTAACCATAGGTTGGGTTTAATGATTGGACTGGCTCACAAACGTGCACAGGTTGAAAGAGACATACCTTTCACAGCAAAAGACAAATTGATGTCAAATGTGTATGGGTCTTCATGTCTTAGATAAGGCAGTGGTTCTGGGTCCTGTTAGAAAATATAAATGATTCAAGTCAATCCAACGGGTAAAAGATATCATAGATTTCACACAACATATACATTAAAATGCCAGACTACATGTTCAAATAGTTTCATTCATTGTGTAGACTTCTCAACAAATTAGTTCAGGAATTTCAAAGCATATATTCCTCACCTGGGTTGGATTTGGGAGAGCAAATGGTGCTAATGCTTCCATTGTGACTACCCATGGAGATATAGAAGTACCAAAACTTTTACCAAGGAATGGACCCAGGGGAACATATTCCCATTTCTGTATATCACGGGCTGTGGAAAAAAAGACAGTGAACAAGCAATCATAAGAATATTAGGGTACAGTTTGTACTGTTAATGTTTGTATTGTTAATAATTTAGAGGACACAACACTTCACACTCGGGTTCCAATCAATACATAATCAACATTAGGAGAACTTGAGATTCATTTGACATGTGTGTATAATTACTGGTTTTGATGACCTAGTGATTTTTGTAAAGTTACAGCTGATTTGACAAAATAAAAAAGATAATGTTTAAATTGTCAGACCAGACACTTTCTGTTGGTTTTCTAATGTAACAATCCTATACCAATGTTGTTTGTTTGTTTGACATGTTTGTGTGTTTTGTATTCTTGTCTTTTTCTTTTTAGGAACCTGCTCTCGTTAGTCTCCCATTAAATAAATAAAATAAATAGATAAATAAATAAACATATTTTGAAGATCTTTCTATAGAAATACATGTGTATGCAATGATTTTCACAGTGTATATGCATTGACAGGGTGTCCATGCATATGCACAAAAAATGTACCAGAAACACTGCAATGTGATTCATCCATTTCTATGGCTTCCCAGCTTGATGTATAGTCCAAAACAACAGATTGAGAAATGCATTGAGCTTGTCATTGGTATAGCTAGGATTGTTAGATTAGAAAGTCAATGACAAATCTCTGCTCTACATACATGTATATACCAACTAAGACAACTTACCACTCCAATCATTCATAATGACCATTCCAAAGATATGCTGATGAGCATTAGCCACAGAGATAGGTTCACCAAGTTTTGTTGCAGGTCCACCAGTGAAGAATGCCTACCATGTATACAACAGAAAATATATACAACAAATATGTAATTGCGCTTTTTATATTCACACATATATTCTATCCTAGGTATAATATTTACAGCATTATTTCACTGAATTGTTACTGATTTACAGTGTGTGTATACAAGAGTCTCTCCAAAGGATTGCATCAATGATAGTATTATAATAGGGACCCAAAAACTTTTGAACAGGTTGTCTTATCAGTGTGTTGAACCACAAATGTATGAGTTTCATATGTTGAATTTCATAATCAAATGTTCTGAAGACCCATCTCCTATAGACAGACATAGTGACAGCACACACACACACACACACACACACACACACACACACACACACACACACACTGGAGTTAACAAAGGAATAAGTATTTTAAGTCCCTTTTATTTAATATATTATGTAAAATCTATAATTTTCCATTTCCTTATACCTATTAATTATACATTGGTATGCTGTTTTCAAACATCTAACTTACCATTTCCAGTTCGATATCAAAGAGTTTGCAAGGACCAAAGGTGGGAGGTTGTGCTGAAACAAATTAGATGAGACTATGTCAATGCTGTACACAGCTGAATCAGTAGTCTGTAGGGTACATGTATGCCATGGCAGGGCACCCTCATACATCAGTCAATCCTTCTCACTGAAGAGAGGAGGTCGGTGAGGGTGGAGTGACACGACATATCTTACAGTCTACTGAATCAGAGGCTTTGTTAAAACATAATTACACTTGATGCTTTGTACATGTAGAAATTAATTTATCAAACAAGACACTGTCATTGTCATTTCTCACTACAATATGTCCTAAAACAAGTCTTTCACTTTCAAAGACATAGTCCCCCACCCCATCCCAACACTACATGTATTGTGCTGTTAACTGGTATCTGAAATATTATCCTGCAATTCACTAGCAAGTTCATAACATCATGTACAGCATGTAAAGTGATGTTAATTAACCAAAATACACTATAGGAGAAAACGGAACATCAACTTTTAATACACACCTGTGAAGTACAATACATTGAGAGACTCAAAACATACGGACAAAATTAGTCTGATTAGACAGCCTTTAACATAATGAATGTTGACATGCACGTAAACGGTGTCATTTCAATGGTGTATCTAGCACTTACTTTCGTCTGGTTTCATTTGACCACATGGTCTTCTGACGGGTGTACCTGACACAACAACTGAGGAGGCACGGCCATGATAACCAACTGGAAGATGCTTCCTGTAATATCACAATATCATGTTGACGACTTCATGACATGGTATCAATCATTCATTCATTCATTCATATGCATGTGCAGGCACACACACACACACACACACACACACACACACACACACACACATTAATCAAAACCAATACAATATTTCTTTAAAGTTTATCATTTGGTCTATTAATATATTAATAAAATATTCCATTTCATGTCATCACAGCAATATGTTAACCAAGTTGTTTTCTTAGTCCCATTTCTTCGTATAAAGACCAGTCTTGATTTACTCTGAACTATCTTTCTGAAGGTGACTGTCCTACAAAGAAGTGAGCAGCTGCTATCCTATGAACTGTTTTTCTAAAAGTTACTATCCTACCGTAAACGGCTCTCATACTGCTTGAGGCAAATAACTTCAAGTTTCATAAACTTTATGAGCTGTTAATGTTCTCCTTGTCTGATTTTATCAAATTTCAGTAAAACTCACCAGTTTGGCATCAAAGCATTCTCTTTTCCTCTAAACATAATACCAACATTCGTTGCATGGTGTACGGAGGAATAAAAATCAGTGTAGTCCCCTATCTTGGCTGGAAGGTGCATTATGGCCTCACTTTGAGGAACTAATGCTCTATAAAATAATACAAATATAATGGACATGTTAGACCAATGCATTCACTTAGCAAATATCATTTGGTATTAAAGCCTGCTGGATGATGTAAGACATTTTTCATTAACCTATATGAGGTACTATGGTTGCCTGCTTGTTTCAACTAAAGTTCAGCCTTTTTGTCTCTCTGTAAAAAGCGGGGACAGGTTTGAAAGTGTATTACTCTAGAGTCCAAGAAATATTCATACAGTCAACAAAATGTTTTTGCTTTATATTTTAAGTGTGTAGAAATGTTCATTATTAAGTATGAACCTTGAGTCCATAAACATTCACTCAGATTGCACCATTTTGTAGATTTTCTTTCTGTCATTTTTTGACACAATGAACAAATACAAAACATTATCAAAACCTGAAAGTCACATATCATTCAGTGCAATTGGCACCATATATTTCACTTACGTAGCTCTTAATTCACTGTTATCTCTCAATGTTGGATCATCTTTTGAGAGCAATTTCTGCAGTGTAGATCTTGCCTCTGCCCATGCTGGTTGGCCCAAAGCCATAAATCCATTCAAAACAGGCTGAAATAGGGAAAAAGATGAAAGATCCACTCATCAAAGAGAAATTAAATATCACAATATAAAATTTTCCAGACAAACATGATACAAATGACAGCTGACAAATTTTCATCATGGTGACCTTGAATTGCACAGCATTTGAATGGGGCTTCATGGTGACATACCAGTAATTTCACTTATTTTTTTTTTTATATATGTATCTCAATTCTATTATTTTGAGTATAGGTACACTACAGCACAATATACAAATTAAAATACACAAGATTTCATGCAAACCAAAACACTGTAATATCTAGATAGGAAAACTAACCTCATCAAAGACTTGGTTACATTCTGACAAAATTGGACCAGTGAACAAATCTTTAATGGCACTGAGATCCAAGACTTGATCACCAATGGCTACACCAATACGATGACGTTCCTGCAAATACAAAAGAATGGAATTGCGCAAAAGATTAAAATAAGCATTTGTTGTACTCAGTTAACTCCGGGGTTACATTGGCTTCGAGGGCCAATGGACCTAAGACAACTTCATGACAACAGCTGAGTGATTTTGTTGTCATTCCCATCAACAAACAGTCCTTAGAGGTGAAGGGATGAACTTTGATAAGACAGGTTATCACAAGGTCATCTTATGACTACAAACAGATGTACAACAAATCCAATAAAACTATAACAACCACAGCACTGCTGTAGTCCTTGCCAGTTACACTGCTTGGAAACTGTTTCTAAATTCTTGAAGTCATACAAGCAAAACTTCTAAAGTCTTTATTCTTGAATGTTCATTTAGAAAATGGTCTCTTTTATCTGACTATTAAAATGACAGTAGGGCTGGCCTAGGGTAACTTGTATATGATTTTATACTGTGATCAGAACAGTTTTATGTGCATTTCAATAGTTACATCTAAACTGACTTGAATATTTCATTTGAGTTGTAGTACTTTTATAATATGTATAAATTGCTAAACACATGCAACATGTACCAATTTTTATGCTACATTTTAAAATTGTCAAAGAACAGATACAGGATAACATACATCGTAGTAAAATCTGCATTATTTTCCATACATTTCTTTGAACTTACAGCAGATTTGAATTGCAACTGTAACACCTTCCCCTACCAATTTCACCTCACCCCCCACCATCCACCAAATCAAGCCCACAATTATCATATATTGGTATTACTGTCAACTCAATCCTTTCACAAACAAAGCTGTTTGTATTATGTTGAAACAATTTGACTGACTGTATATTGAATCAAGTAGAGTTTAGAGCTCTCTAATACAATAAGAAGAGGAGCTTATAAGTAAATACTGGACTTGTACAAATTACAATAACTGAAGGGGATTAAAAAAACAGCATCTCTAGTATTATCTTGACAATTGAACTGTTGGAGTTCTAGAATTCAAGTATTTATATCATAATGGGGAAGAATATAACAACAAGTGTATCAAAACAGAAGTACAAAACTTGAGTTTAATATTAAGACAGCTTTGCTGTGAGTTTTACATGTAAACACTTTACAGAAATGACATATGTACCTTATAAATTCTTAGTGCTATAATACGTTAATAAACAACAGAAAATTGTGGTACAGTTTGCTTGTCTGATAATTTTACTTCATTTGCAAAGTTTCCAATTAGTCATGTGTAACTTACTGTAAGAATGTATTTGCTATTTGCTGAACACGTGTACGGTAGTTTTTGTTTCATATTTTGATTTCTGATAACAGTAAACGTAGTAATCTGACGTTTTCATCCCTGCTTTCAAATGATGTGGCAATATTTTGTGACCTTTTAATATATGGAAATGTGGGCAGTGTGAAGTGGTTTATTTATGGCTTGTGTGTCAGCATGGCTGGCTTGATCGATAGCGAACAACACTGTTGTTGTGTAGGCAGGCAATCGTTATTCAATTACACACATCGATACGAAATGACTGATCACACGCCTTATCTTACGTAGCTACAATGTCAGTTCAGCGATTTACTGAGAACCACTGAATTCCGTCTGCTATGGTGTCAATTAATGTATAACAGAAAACGTGCCCTCGACACACCTCCACTCTCACCCAATCAGTACACATGCTCACCTCACACCTTGATTACTTACGTTCTTTGCCGTGGAAAACACCCCATACGGCAAATTGTGAATAGAAAAGTTGCATTCGGGGCTATATTGAATGAAAGACATCGTTATAACTTTGAGCCTAGCTTGTCAATAAGCTCAGTGTTGGGTAAATCTCAATATGGGTTGCCAAACACGATGCTTGCTTCTAACAATGGTAAAGGTCAATATAAAGCCTATAGTACAGTAGTAGTACTTCCGGTAGCGCAGGTCTGCAAAACTATATACTGGTATATCGGATTCGTGATGACAAACGCTAGCGGGCGTTGTACTACAACATGACATGAAGTGTCAGTCTAGCACATAATATTTGCTGTATTTTGAAATTGGTCTTCGAACATGTCCAATTAACATTCCCATGACATTTAGTACATTATGATTTATAGATAAATTAGTTTTAGAGGTACCAACTACGATTTTAAAATACGATACATCATATGCTAAAATATAAAACTATTTTTTTGACGCAATATTTCACTACTATAAATATAATTCACTCGCTCGCTCTGTCATATTCACTTGTTACCTAGAAGCCTTTATTGACAAACATAGAGAGAGAGAGAGAGAGAGAGAGAGAGAGAGAGAGAGAGAGAGAGAGAGAGAGAGAGAGAGGGAGAGGGAGAGGGAGAGGGAGAGAGAGAGAGAGATCAGATGTGGTATATAAATTTTCCGGTTGAGAAACTACAGCACAATTTTTGTGCAAAACACGAGTGCTTTTCTAGTTTTACAATATGGTGAACGTTCGCTGTTGACATTTAAAATCAAATTGTGTTTTATAATTCAAAGTAGATTGAAACGGCCATTGCAAGTTGCCAAAACTATTGAAACTATAGACTTTTCATTCTACCGTGACATCAGTGAAATCATCACTAAAATCGTACATCTAGAGTAAATCGCCGGGTGACCGGTCCTTGGTCCATGCATCTTTCCACAAAAGTTCCGTCATGGTAGAACCACATTAGCAGGCTATGTTTATTTGTTTAGATAACCTACTAAGAAACAGACATACATTCAATAAACAGACGTGAAAACAAAAACCTTCGCCCAAAGTCCCCCTAGATGATAAATCGGGACCGGACTCAGTGTACTCTGTCAAACTCCAGTGTTTGGATCTACCCCGATGCAAAGTGCGAAGTCCCTAAAGTGGCCACGCCTTCTTCGTGTTGCATGATGGTATAGTAATGGCGCTGTCCATAAGATAAACTTGCCGACTGTTTGTTTAGCAATAGTACTTTCAGTTTTAGAAGACAGAATGATCAAACTAGCCAGACAACTCCGACATGTGGGCTTCAGGCCCGTGTATACTTCATTTTCAAGGCAATATTACATGGATAAAGTGAATCCGATAGGTAGTAGACCCGATGTTAACTCGGATACATACAAGGTAAGGTGCCTGGCAATGGCCAATGCAGATGATGGAAATGATGCATAACTCCACATAGCATTCTTCCTGATATTAACGACGCGGCATAACTAAGTTGCTCAATATCTAAATTATATAACCATGAGATGGTACTAGTGGTGGGCCTGGAAATTTAAGAAATATTTGAAATGATCTACATTGACAATATTGCAGACATACATAAATATGAATACATATTCATGAGATCATCTGAACTTGTACATCCCCAGGCAGTCATTTGTACGTATACTACTGTTACTAAAAATGTTAAAGCCATACTTCTTATTAAATGTACATATCGCGAATGTACTAAATATTTAATTACATAGAATGTTTGATAATTTTGGTGGCAAAAACGAACAAGAGTTTGTAAGGCCAATTTTTTTTAAAAAATAGATGACTGTCTCCTGACCCTTAGTTACAGTTATGAAAGATAGAATTTATCGATAGATTTCTATGTATCATAGGAACCACAATTGAAAGATTGAGTCTATGGCTGTTATTTATATATACTTATTTCATCTCTTTGTCTACTGTCTAATCAGTTTTAGCAGGGTGGGTGAAAGTGTTCTCCAGGTATGGAAACACATAGTGTCAGATTCAGAATCAGATTCACATTGGAGGACAATTTGAGACTCATCTCATGTTGAGTGTCAGATTCAGCCTCATATAGTCTCATATATACGGAAAATCATGGTGACACCATACAAAAGCTGTCATTAAACAAGAAATAATGCCATTGAGGCTACAGGAAATGTTCGCCTTCAAACCCAGACTACAGACTTTTGAGACTGAAACCCTTATAAACAGCCATATTACCAGATACATCTTTGGAATTAGTACCAACCAACAAACATACATCAGCTGAACTTTGACCTACTATATGTCTCGATGACAATTATAAATCTAAAATTTTCTCGTAATTATTCCTGTAAATGCTTAGATGCCCCCCCCCTTCCCTCAAGTGGGTGTGAAAGGGAACATTGCCTGTATCCTGAATGGTATTATTCTTGTATGACTGCTTTTTTTTGGATGTCATTGTGATTTTCTGTATACTAGTCGGAGACTATACATGCATGACGCTGAATCTGAGGTTCAATATGAAACTAGTCTCATATTCACATTGTCCTCCAGTGTGAATCTGATTCTGAATCTGGGATCAACTTTATACATGTTATGGAAACAGCATTACTATACCCCGGTTTGATGATAAAATTTGTACTTGCAGTATTGTTCCAGAGTATATGTATCTCAAAATGAAGGCTACACCTCATAATTATTATTTGTTTGTTTTTTGATTTCCAGGAAAATTATGCTCAAATGAAGAAAGTTGTAGATGAGCTCAAAAACAATGTAGCGATAATAACTAAAGGTGGAGGAGAGAAGGCTAGAAACAAACATACAGCAAGAGGTAAAATGTTAGCTAGGGAAAGGATTTCAACTCTTGTGGATCCAGGGTAAGTGCCATTATTTAATGAAATATTGAGATAAAGTGACCTGTTTGGAATCTAGTGTACACAGCAACTACATAGCTTTCATTTGAATCACTCAGACCATTTTTGAAATGTTTTACTTTTTCAAATTTTAACAGAATGTTATATTATCAAACTGACACATACACATTTTTCAGAAAAAGATATGCTAAATGACTGATGCACAAAATCTGCTCTTTTTTTATTTTTGAGAGATTTGGAAAACTGCAATTTTCATCAAACTCAAACTTATTGCCACTCTTGTGTACCATCATACTAACCTGTAGGGAAACTGATGGACGAAAAGAGTGGTAATCTGCAATTTATCCCCCCCCCCCTGCCCAATTTGGCAATGTCAATTTTGGCTTCAAAATGTGCAGGATCAAATGTTTCAACTTTAATACAAGTAGTTGTCACTACTTGGCATAGACACATTACAGAGTATACTTGTGTATTATAGGCCTGTGATTTTAATTAATCCTGATGATTCATTCGATTTATATTTTTCATAACACTGTTTTATTGGAATATATGTACTCTCAAATGCCAGGCACATATTTCAAGGGAGACAACAAAGTGAGATATAAATAAGTCAGACATGAGTGAATGACAGTAAGAGACAAATATCTTTGTGAAAGCAAATGGACAGAGAGACAACACAGCCTTCATTGAAAGAGATTAATTCTTGTAAATATTAAACTGCATTTTACTTTTTGATTTTTGAATGATTTGTTTTTTTCTGTCTTGATGTAAATCTAGGTCGCCATTTCTAGAGTTTTCCCAACTAGCTGGTCATCAACTATATGACGGTGAAGATGTTCCTGCTGGTGGCATCGTTACAGGAATTGGAAGAGTAGCTGGGTAAGAAACTGTAGTGTACTCATTCAAAAAATTCAACTTTGCTTTGGTAGTTTATCCATCTCTTTGTTACCAGGTGTTTGGTAAGATTCCTATCTCTCTTAATTTGTTGATGTCTGGTTACTTTGGTAGTATGGCTGAAAAAACTATTTTTTCAAAAAATTAAACTACTGTTACTCTCATACTAATAGAAGTTTATTATTATCTTGTTATCAGATGATTGTTATCATTCTTATCGCTTTCAAATTCATATCTGGGTACTAGTGTATGGTTGTCTTTTGTCTATTTCTTCTGATTTGACCATGTCTGGTTACTTGTATAATACTGTAGTCTTGGTGGTCTCAGGGAATACACAGTACAATGAAAATCATGAAACATAAAACAACACATCATCTGACAAAGCACTGCTACATTTTATCGTCTGGCACAACAAAAATCTTACCATCAGTACTACATTTTATCATCTTGGTCAACAGAAATTTACGAGATAAGCTTCAGATGCTTAGAATCTAAGGAAATTACACTAACTATTCAAACATTATTTGAGAAAGATAATCTGAGTTTTTGCTTCATTTTCAAAATTCTTCCCACTCAAAGACAGACTGTGTTTTGACATGTCTGAGTTTCTTTTCATTGATTTACCAACTTGAAGTTAATGATTTCACCATCTCACTTACAGGGTTGAGTGTATGATTGTCGCAAATGATGCCACAGTCAAAGGTGGAACATACTACCCTGTAACAGTGAAGAAGCATGTCAGAGCACAAGAAATTGCCCGTGAAAATAGATTACCATGTATATATTTAGGTAGGTATCATTCAAGGAATACACATACATATTGTAACTTCATTACAACTAATGGGAACTGAACCCCAGTGACAGCCTTTGGCTCTTTGCAGAGGATGATTGACTGTGTGAGTAGAGATTTGTATTCATAATAATGAAATACACTTTCCTCTTTGAAGTTTATATAAATGTTTATACTTTATTTGTTTTCAGTTGACTCTGGTGGGGCCAATCTTCCAAGACAGGATGAAGTGTTTCCAGATCGCGAACATTTTGGTAGAATATTTTACAACCAAGCGACAATGTCATCACAAGGAATACCCCAGGTTTGACCTCTCCTTATATGCCAATAACTGTATTATTAGTTCACCCAGATACCCAACCACAATTTGTCAGAAATGTATGACCAATACGGATAAAACTGTAGTACAGTGCAGAATGTCAGATAGTATGCCATTAATACAAAATGAACCAGAAAACCAAATAGCAAACTTGAAAGTACTACACTAAAATCATATCATAGAACTTTCCATATTTTAAGAAATGCTTTCGTGGTGACAGATTCTAAACTGAGCTTTTGCTAAAGATTTAAACTTGCCACTACACTACCTATGGATAATATTGACCACTTAATTAAAAGATACAATTTCTTTTCATGGGATATTGACCAATTTTTAGTTAGTATAGCTTTAAAAAAATGTCCCAGTTACAGCTAGTTCAGGTTTAACAATATCCTGTTCTATTCAGATTGCAGTTGTTCTAGGCAGTTGTACTGCTGGTGGGGCTTATGTACCAGCAATGGCAGATGAAAGTATTATAGTTAGAAAACAGGGAACCATATTTCTTGCTGGTCCTCCTTTGGTAAGTTGTTTCTCGCTTGTCATACAATGGTTAGTCTTTGTAGCTAATCTGTCGCTGTTTTTGATTAATACTGTTCATCAACTGATAAAATATGCTGTATAAAAAGATACAATATATAGTCTTACCAGTAATAATGATACAGCCGTTCACATTTCCATTTTGATATTGAACTAGATGAAATGGGTTTGATGGGTTTTTTTATTTATGGTAGTATCATGTTGAACTACATATACTAGGCTTACTGAAATTAAATATGCTATATTTGCAAAATAAGGGTGATGACTTTCCTGGTATTAATATCATAAGAAGGTAGTACTTGATTTGCTGCATGCCTGTTGAAGTAAGCATGAATGCATATGTACTTTTATTTCCCAATAAAGATATTGAATGGCCTTCTTTTGATCAGTTGAATATTAAAGTTAATATGATGTTGATTATTTTCAATAAAGGTCAAAGCAGCTACACATGAAACTGTGTCTGCAGAAGAGCTAGGTGGAGCTGATTTACATTGCAAGTAGGTACAATCAGTCAATAATTTGTATCAAAGTGGGTACCTTCATTGAACAAATTGTATCAAAGTGGATAACCTTCTTTGAATAATTTGTATCAAAGTGGGTACCTCCATTGAACAAATTGTATCAAAGTGGGTACCTTCATTGAATAATTTGTATCATCTTGAGGTACCTTCTTTGAATAATTTGTATCAAAGTGGGTACCTGCATTAAAGTATTTGTATCAAACTTGATATCATTGTATAATTTGTATCAAAATGAATATCTACATTGTATGCTTGCATCAAAGTTTGCACTTACATTGTGCAATATATATCAAAATGTGTACCTCATTGTAGAAGTTGCTTGGACCACAGTGTGTCAAAATTGAAACCTTCATTGCACATTGTATAATTTTATCAATGTCGTTAGCTATATTGTATAAGTTTCTCAAAGTGGTTAGCTATATTACATACAAAATATCACAGTGGTTACCTATATTGTACAAAGTGTATCAAAGTTTGTACCAATATTGTATACAATGTATCAAATTGTGTACCTTTGTTGTATACAATGTATCAAAGTGTTCACCTCTTTTGTATAATATTTATCAAAGTGGGAACCTCTTACATACAATGTATCAAAGATTGTGCCTTTGCTGTATACAATATATCAAAGTTTGTACACCTGTACACAATGTATCAAAGTGGGCTCCTCTTTTGTATAAAATTTTTCAAAGTGGGAACCTCTGTTGTGTACAATGTATAAAGTGTTTACCTCTTTTATACAATGTATCAAAGTGAACACCTCTGTTTTATAGAATAGGTGTCCCCATTGTATAATTTATATCAACTTCAATACTGCCATTGTAAAAATTGTATCAGAGTAGATCTGTACCTCCATTCTAACCAAGTTTGTTTGAATGATTTATTCACAGAACATCAGGAGTTACAGACCACTATGCCACAAATGATGAACATGCATTGTATCTGGCAAGGAGAGTTGTTAGAAATCTCAACTATGAAAAGAGTATAGACGTAAGTCAGTTTTACTAAGTAGGCTAACTCTCTCTAATTGCTAATCAATTCTAAAAAAAAATTATTCCATCAAACAGTCTGAAACATGCACTTGATGAAATGGAGAAACAGAATAACATTGCTATACCTGTTTTTATGCTATACATTATATTATTACTTTCACACATGTTCAGAAAAATTGCTTACTACTAAGTTCCAGTTGAGAAGTCTGAAGATATCTGACAACGTTTTCAAAGTATCCATGGAAAGCTACTTGAGAGGAAGTGAATGGAAAACCTTCATATCTGAATTGAGTTGAATTAAAGGTGACGGTTCCAGGAATGGATGTTTATATTAGTCTGGTGAAGCCAATGACGGATGTGTCTTTGAGTCATGAACTCTGACATATAATGAAGAATGAAGACACTGTGACTGTAATGTATCTATGGTTTGTTGCTAGGTAACCACAGAGAAACCAGACAATCCTATCCACCCAGCTGATGAGATGTATGGTATTGTAGGAACTAATTTACTGAAACCGTACGATGTCAAAGAAGTTATTGCCAGAATTGTTGACGGCAGTAGATTTGATGAATTCAAAGCCATGTATGGAACCACACTAGTTACAGGTATGTAGAGATAACCTTTTTTCCAAGCTAGGGAGTCAGGGACTGGAATGGGGTATAACCTTACTTTTTATTGTTAACCTAGACGTTCTCAAGTATCTGGGCTTTTCCCACTCTTTTTATATTTGAATAACAGAAGTGTGTTCTTTTGTGTGAAATAGTGACCTGAGTGAGTGATTGCAAACAAACATCTTCTAAGCCCACAGGGAGACTACTAGTAACTGAGAAAATGTTTTTTAAATGTTATGGACATTACAAAACTAAAAATTAATTTGAAAACATTTGAACGATGTGTGACTTTAAAAAAAAAGAAATCTCCTGAGTGACTGGTGTCAGTCTATTGTCAACCATACATTCCTGCAACAGTTTCCTCAAATCTGCTTTATGTACAATGAGAATTTGAAAGAAAGAATAATAAACATCCTCTGCAAAGGACCAGTGGAGAGAAGAGTTCTTGTTTAAGTATAATGATCCACAGATGATGAAAGAAATCAATAGATAATTTTTTTCCGAATTGTGTGTCCACTTTCAAGAAAGTGCCTCCCACTGATGATACATAGTGTGGCCTTCTTTAATGCTCATGTTCATTGTAAGGTTGTAAATGTTGGTATTTGTGTACTTTTGTCGTTTATTGTACCTGTAAACAAAGTGGAATTCTATTTTGAATACTTATGTTACTTCATTGCAGGTTTTGTGGGAATATATGGGTGTCTAGTCTGTATTCTTGGTAATAATTGTGTTATGTTACTTGATTGCAGGTTTTGCCAGAATACATGGTTATCCAGTTGGTATTCTAGGGAACAATGGTGTCTTATTTTCAGAATCAGCATTAAAAGTAAGAATAGATTAATTTTATGTCATTCCACATACCAGACATCGTGTCTAGCCCTAATCAGACTGATAGGCATAGCTTGACATGTCATATCGTACATGCTATCCACATACACACTGGCAAATGATTTGATTTTAATAGAAATTATTTGTCAGTCTGTGCAAGAATTTCAACAACAAAAATCAATAGAAATCCTTTTAGTAAGATTTTGTATGTATCTCTACAGAGATCAAATATGCTTTTTTGTCAGTCTGTGCAAGAATTTCAACAACAAAAATCAATAGAAATCCTTTTAGTAAGATTTTGTATGTATCTCTACAGAGATCAAATATGCTTTATAATGGAAAACATTCAATTTCAATCCATTTCAGATTTTTAGTCGTTGATAAAGTTTCACGTGGTGATATGACCTGCATAATTACCAAGTATCTAGTTTTTTAATCACAGTAGTCAAATGTCACATGACTCTAACAGTGATACTGCTGCACTAAGGCCAACATAAACATTCATATCCCAATTTTGTTAGACTGCTAAAATTTCTGATTATCTGTTTTCTTTTATCCAACAGGGAACTCATTTCATAGAATTATGTTGCCAAAGAGGAATACCACTTATATTCTTACAGAACATAACAGGTATTGGAGAGAGTATTTTAACAATTTATCAGTGCTAGTAGATATTCCCATTATGTTAATGAAGAGACCGTGACAGTTTACAATTTTGGAGACATGAAAGAACTACACTAGTTTCATAATATTTTATGGTGCTATCAGCTTTATATAAGTGTGAATGACATTGTCTGAAACCATCTTAAAGGCTATGTCAAGCCATAGATCAGATTTTGCTAAATCACAAATTTGAACTTGCAAGGAGTTCCATTGATATCTAAACTGGTATTTTTTTTTTACACATAATAATAATGATGTAATAATATTTCTTTATTTCCACTAAATTCTAAATTAAAAGTTGTACAACTGAAACTATAAAATGACTAAACAACAAAATATATTTGTCAATTTGATCAGATGTGGAAATGAGGACAACCATAGTTGACAAAACAACTAATCAAGTTTTACCTCACTCAATGAAGACAAATAGACAATGTATACAGATTTGCAGCAAGAAAAACTTGCAAATAATAATGAATATGATACAGAGCTTATAATATGTGAGAAGACATACTAAAAATATGAATTAAAAAGATGGCATCTATTTATGGTTGAGGAGGTAGTTCTTGAAGTCTGTTTTAAACTTACTCCAACAACAGGTGTCTTTTATATATGATGGGATTGAATTCCAAATTTTAGCACCTGTCCAGTAAATTTTGTGCAGAAATGGCCAAAACTGTTATGTATTTGGAGAGGTAAAACTCACTTCGTCCATGTCATGATAATGACTAATCTTGGAGAGAAAATTTTGAAAAGTGTAGTTTACTGTATATATCACTATTATTATTTCTATTTTGTCATCAATGTATAGGTTTCATGGTTGGCAAAGCAGCTGAAGCAGGAGGTATTGCTAAGAATGGTGCCAAGCTGGTGACAGCAGTGTCCTGTGCCAAAGTACCAAAAATTACAGTTATCACAGGGGGTTCTTACGGAGCAGGCAATTATGGCATGTGTGGGAGAGCGTATAGGTAGGTACCCCTAAGTTAGTAACCTGTGCCAAAGTACCAAAAATTACAGTTATCACAGGTACCTCTAAGTTGGTAACCTGTGCCAAAGTACCAAAAATTACCGTTATCACGGGGGGCTTGTGTAGAGCAGACAATTATGGCATGTGTGGTAGAGCATATAGGTAGGTACCCCTAAGTTGGTAACCTATGCCAAAGTACCAAAAATTACCGTTATCACGGGGGGCTTGTGTAGAGCAGACAATTATGGCATGTGTGGTAGAGCATATAGGTAGGTACCCCTAAGTTGGTAACCTGTGCCAAAGTACCAAAAATTACCGTTATCACGGGGGGCTTGTGTAGAGCAGACAATTATGGCATGTGTGGTAGAGCATATAGGTAGGTACCCCTAAGTTGGTAACCTATGCCAAAGTACCAAAAATTACCGTTATCACGGGGGGCTTGTGTAGAGCAGACAATTATGGCATGTGTGGTAGAGCATATAGGTAGGTACCCCTAAGTTGGTAACCTGTGCCAAAGTACCAAAAATTACCGTTATCACGGGGGGCTTGTGTAGAGCAGACAATTATGGCATGTGTGGTAGAGCATATAGGTAGGTACCCCTAAGTTGGTAACCTGTGCCAAAGTACCAAAAATTACCGTTATCACGGGGGGCTTGTGTAGAGCAGACAATTATGGCATGTGTGGTAGAGCATATAGGTAGGTACCCCTAAGTTGGTAACCTGTGCCAAAGTACCAAAAATTACCGTTATCACGGGGGGCTTGTGTAGAGCAGACAATTATGGCATGTGTGGTAGAGCATATAGGTAGGTACCCCTAAGTTGGTAACCTATGCCAAAGTACCAAAAATTACCGTTATCACGGGGGGCTTGTGTAGAGCAGACAATTATGGCATGTGTGGTAGAGCATATAGGTAGGTACCCCTAAGTTGGTAACCTGTGCCAAAGTACCAAAAATTACCGTTATCACGGGGGGCTTGTGTAGAGCAGACAATTATGGCATGTGTGGTAGAGCATATAGGTAGGTACCCCTAAGTTGGTAACCTGTGCCAAAGTACCAAAAATTACCGTTATCACGGGGGGCTTGTGTAGAGCAGACAATTATGGCATGTGTGGTAGAGCATATAGGTAAGTACCTAAGTTGGTAACCTGTGCCAAAGTACCAAAAATTACTGTTATCACGGGGTTGTTACAGAGCAAGCAATTATGGGATGTTTGGCAGAGCATATTGGTAGGTACGTCAGTGTCTTACACCAAAGTACCTAGAATTACAGTGTTCATAGGAGGGTTCATATGGATTGTAGAACATACTAGTAGGTACCCTCAAGTTATTAGTATCTGATGCAAAGATATACTGGTTGAGATATCAATTTGTGTCACTTCTTGCACTAAAAATCAGGAATGTTCGTTATATTTTAGTTGTAACTTTATTTCATTACAACACAAATTGTACAATATACGATGTGTATTTATTTCTCTATATAATTCATAGAAAACAGTCAACACTTTGTAAAGTTGTGAATAGCAGTAGTTCTTTATCAAAAAGATTAAACTGTTTAACGATAGCTTGTCTTTCTCCATAGACATCCTACCAACTGAGACTTCTTACAGGTGAACTCAGAGAATCATTACAGCAAACTGAAAGTCCTTGGTAGGGTGTCAAATGTACAAATTTAATCAATAAATGAAAATGTTGAAAGTAATTTATTGTGTTCTTTATTTGCTATCAGCCCAAGGTTTCTGTATCTGTGGCCTAGTGCTAGGATCTCTGTAATGGGTGGAGAGCAAGCAGCTACTGTGTTAGCAACCGTTAAAGAAGTACAAGTCAGAAAAGAAGGGAAGAAAGTAAGTTCTAGCCATGGACTCCATATCATTCAAATGTCAGAGTTCAACAAGGTCAGGGTCATTGTAAGGTCAAAGTTTAGTTCAGGTCATAGTTAGAGTGAAATTTGCGTCAAGATCACTACACAGAATAGACTGTAAGATACGTTGTGACGTTTTGCCCTCACCGCCTCCTCTCGTAGGAGTTGGCCGATGTGTGAGGGCGCCCCGTCACGGTGTACCTTACAGACTATACACAGAAGTAACTGTATAAGTTCATAACAGAGAGTGTACTTGTGAAACGTTATGTTCATATACTATATTTTGGAACACTAAAAACAATTTGTCTAGGTCATTGTCATATGACAAAATATAAATTGTCACAATTACTGTTGTGTAAATGTCAAAATGTATTGATACGAATTAATATTTCTAGTAGAGTATAAATTCCAGAATTGTGTGTCCATGTTACCAAAGTCAGTAAAACAGACACTGTTTTGGGAACTGTACATTATACCCTCTATACAGCATGCCATTGTATTAGCTACAGATAACGATACATGTCATTAATCTATTTACAGTGGACTGAGGAAGATACTCTGGCCATGAAGAAACCAATCCTAGCTAAGTATGAGAAAGAAGGTAATCCATACTATGCAAGTGCAAGGTGAGTTACCTCTGGGTTGGAAAAGTTAATCAAATATGCAAGCTGTGTTTATATGTGCTATGGGCTATTTTTGTCATATTTTAGAAGATGCCAGTAGCATACTGAAATCCTCTTTCTCCCTAGGGGGTATTTGTTTGTATACAACTAAGTACAAGTTGGGAGAAAGAGGATTACCAGTAACTTATTATATGATTACATAATTTTAGTATATTCTATACTAAAATGTTGAGATAGCCCCAATAATGCCATCAACTTTGCTAACAATGCTTGAAAACGAAATAGTTGGCATTAACCTTACATTAGTTTAGTATAGTTTCATCAAAGTTTCATGTGAGTGTTTTCACTGGAGTAAAACAAGTATAAATTCAGCTTGTGCCTCTGAGGCTCTGTAACAGCTCATCTGACTATCTTGTCTTTGTGTATATTAACCTTTTAATGACTTGGTTTCTGTAATGAGTTAAATGGAGAAAAAATTATGGGAAGTGAATGAAGGTTTGTCTGCTGAGATAGAAACACTGTTTCATGTTTTTCTTTTCCTTTTTTGTCCATTTTTCCAGACTATGGGATGATGGTGTAATAGATCCTGTGGATACTAGAATGGTTTTAGGACTCAGTTTAAGTGCAGCATTAAATGCCCCCATTGAGAAGACTAAATTTGGTGTTTTCAGAATGTGAGGATCTTGACCTTGACACCTTCCCCATATACTTGGCTACATGGACTGTAAACTGGTCAATCTTGATGGATGATAATGAAGGATAAAGATCATTTCAATTTGGATGTTAAAGTCAGCCTCTACACCGAATCACAACTAATGCAAGACCATAGTCGTTCTTAGACGAATAGTATTACAATGCAGTCAGTGGACAAACTCAGGGATGATAGCCCAACAGAAATAATTTGTAGACTTTTCATAACCAAGAGAGGATGTACTTGATAATAGCCGACCCTATAAAGCAGTCTCCAGACCCTGTTTTCCAGATCTAGGTCAAAGGTCAAACCAACCAATCAGTATCAAGATTACCCACATACATGAACAAAGGTTGTTGCAATCCGTGTATATAATTCAATATTCCTCCATTATTTATTGACTGAGAAATTGACAACCACTTCAGTCGTACTCGTAAATTCTCAGAACATTCATTGTTGCTGTTTTCCTGTTTAACCAAATTGATACTGCAATTTACTTGTAGTACTCGTATAATTTGCAAAATGCTTTGTTTTACTTTTAAGTGCATAGTGTGAAATACATACACAAAGTGTGTCAGTTTGTCCATAGTAGTATGTTTTTTGATCTTTTCTGTTTGTAAAAAATACTTAGAAATATATGGAAACTTTCTTAAAGTTGAAATTAGTGTCATAGTAATAGGAAACCATATAACTCCATACTTTTAATTTACTCGATGAGAGAAAATGATAGAAAAGAGTTCAACTGTATACTGCTACCACTTATTTTATTGGAATCTAATTCATACAAAACTTCATTGCCATTCCGATATTAACAAAAGCTTCATTATTGAGAAAAGATCAGTGTGCTTCGTTGACAAAATGCAGCATGTCTCCATGTCGAGTTATGGTACTTTGTAAAAAAAAATCAATTTTAGTTATGTTGCTTCTACTTATTTTATTGGAGTCTTAATTCATACAACTATGCTTACCCATTCTCCTACTAACAAAAACTTCATTATTGAGAAAATATGTGCTTCTTAGAAAAACATGGCATGTCACCATATCATGATCTGTTACTGTGTGGAATAGATTGCTTTGAGGTCTTCTACCTTTCATAGTAATTATTTGATTGGGAGTCGAACAAAACCATGACAGTCCTTTTCTATGCACATCATGACAGGTCATTTTATGCGAGATTGTAGAAAATGTCTTTGTGAAGATCAAATATATAGGATAGCGAGTAATCTTTTATTGTACAATGTTGATTGCATACATTGTACTTTTCAATGTGGTTTGACTTACATTTGCTGTGTGGTTTGATACAATAATATTTTATTTTTTTCCCCAAAAATAGTGACCCTCAGTAAAAACAAAACAAACTACACCACAGAGATTTTTGATTTCCCAATTATCAAATACTGTGTCCCCTTCTGGCCTCCACCCATCTTCATATAGCAAAATCTGTAAAATAACTTTGGTTGTAATTTACCAGTGCCCCTCATTCAGCCATGTGTCGACACTGAACTACTGAATGTGCAAGTACCCCATGACTTGGAATCCAACAACTACTAAAAACTAAACCCTGACAAGATGTCATTAAAATCCACACTATTTGGACAATGACAATCACAGATTGCTTGTGTTATGTTGTGTTGTGATAGATGGGGTTTTATAGGACAATGCAGGTACAATAAAGATAACTTTATAAACTGTTATGTGTTTGGTTGTGTTTTTGTGAAAACCAAGGGTTACAAACTGTATTGTTTGTGAATGCATCATCACCATATCATCATCATCACCACCACCACCACCACCACCACCACTATCATCATCATCATCATCACCACCATATCATCATCATCATCATCATCATCATCATAAAGAAATGAAAAAAATGAAAATGTATTGTTTGTGATAAACATATTTTATTTCATGCAAAATAGTAATGACAACATTTCTGAAAGGAGATAAAGATTTAATGTTTCCACCCTGATTAGTGCTATTATACAAAAATACTAATTTGAAATGCAGTTCTTTTGTAGCAGTACAAATATCTTGATAATATCACTTCACACATTTGAAAACATTTTGATCAACCCACATGGAAAGGTTTTCAAGCCTGTTATCCAATTTGATTAAAATCTGATGTGGTGAAAGTGGTTAGATGTCTTTATTTTTCTCTATTTCCATCGCTTTGTGTATTTGTTTTGTTCCGAGGGAATCACTGCTTTCCAACGGCGATCACCTGGAACAAAACAAAGACCAAACAATGGAAATAGAGGTAAATAAAGACATCTAGCTGCTTTCACCACATGTACACCAGATTTATCAGATTAGCGTGTTCTCCATTAGTAAGACCTGGTTAAAGGAATGTAATCCTTCAGTCCATCCATCAAGACAGCAAATTCTATATTTTTCTTTTGTTTTACACGTCAGTTCAATTTCTCTAAGTTGATATGTTCATGACAAAGTTGATATGATTATTAGAAACAGAATAGTTGTGATACAACAGACTATGATATATTTCACAAACGTACAAGAGACTAACTTTCAAAATGAACAAACAGACATATTTTTTACTTATACAAAATTGCTACGCAAATATACAACAGAACTTGAATCTATACAACAAACTATGTCTGTAATGTCATGTAAATATTACCAGCCCAAATACACAGCAAAAAACTACATATGCTATGACTAAATAATACATGGTTCAATAAATTGTATAGCTGAAATTAGTCTTGAAGTAAAAACTTACATTTGTGCTTTGGGGGTTGCCAAATAAAACTGAAAGACGAGGCCCTCTGTCTAGCTAGCGCCCTCAGTGGTGACTTCCGGTAACTTTTAAAGTAAGCAGGTTAGCCCCAAGGGTCTAGCAGCTGAACTAATCAGAAATCTAAATCTAAACTTGGAATAACATACATGTACAATGATAGACTTCAATATATGATCAATCAATATCAATTTTAATTGGAATATTTGACAGTGAAGTTCCATAAGTTACAAGGAATACATGGAGTCATTTCAAAACAAAATTGATCTGTCAAGGAATACTTAGTAATATTGCTTTTTAAGTAGAATGGAGTAATTGTTCTGTAGCTAATAAACTCAGGCTTCTACACAGCGTTGCCATAAAAAAGTCACCCTTCACAACTTCCAGTCCAACTTTCAATGATATGATATGATATGATAACAAATTTATATAGCGCCTGGTATCCATTTAAAATGTTCACTGGCGCTTTACAAAGTGTCACTTAAATATGCTCTCTCAAAAAAGTAGGTCTTTAGCCTAGATTTGAAAATTTCAGTAGGAGCCATATTGGATTTTGTTGTAAGGCCATAGCATTGAAATACTGATGATATCAATTTTATTTAAGGGCAGACTTGTTCATAAATGATGCAAATATGAATTACAATTTCTGTTTTGGTGAAATGTCTATAGCAAGAGAACAAATTTTTGAAAGATATTGAAAGGAGCACTGGCCGGTCGCTGTTTGACATATCAACTACTAACTTTGTATTTAATACACTGCACTAGCTTTGGTGGAATTGTACATAATTGTAATTTAACAGAATAGATATCAAAATATACAGCCAGTGTGTTTTATCGATAAATTAATGATAACTAACATCATGAATGTTTTATATCAAATGTGCATTTCAAAAAGTAGTGAATGTGTGACGACTAGGGCAAAAGTGGCTGCCATATTGAAGGCAGTGATGGATAGCATCGATGCGTAGGAGTTTGCTAATATCCAGACTGTATGCAGATCATTATTATGACTACATTCTGACTATCAGGGTTGACAGTAAACTGAATGTTAGCATTCTATTTTCCAATGAACCTTTGTCTAAATCAAAACTATAATTCCAATATAGTCACTCATGTACTGTGATAAGTAAATTCAGGTGACACACTGTCTATATTATTAAGTACCTTTTACTACTTTTGCCATAAATGACAAACGTAATTTTGTGTCAAAAGTTCAAACTATGACAGTCACCATGTGTATAGTGAACAAGTCCTTTTACTATATATACCCATGTCATTCTCTTGTACATGTACATACTAACAGAACACTGTGGCAGGGGGTGACAGTTTCCCAAAATGATCTGTTTATCACCAAGTAGTCGGTTCTTCAAATATTTTGTCAGCAGAGCTTGTAGCTGAAATCAAGAATCCAATATGGGTGAATTGAGTTGCACAGTACACATTCCAGTCTTCACAACTCAGCAAGTGACATCAGCCACATCTGCAATTTTTCTGTGTTACTTTCATTTCCTATGAAGAATTTCACTATGCTATTTTTACATACTGTGACTGTGAGGTCTATAGTATCTGTTTGGCATACCAAATGAATGATCTGATGAAATGTTACTCAAAAACTGTAGTTGACATCAGATCATACGAATCATCAGATCATCAGATCATCAGATCATAGAGATATCAGATCTCAATGTGTATTCTGAGTATTTTGTTTCATCTCTAACAACATTGTACCCCATAGAGAGAAACTAAGTTTTGACACGTCAGCTTTTCTATAGTCAGTTAAAACAGACTTGACATTACATACCACCTTTGTTAGTTGGATCATCATTATCCACTGTCATCTTGTTATCTTTGTCATTGTTGTCATTTTTATCTTCATCCGTTGTCATTTTGGTGTCTTTATCATCGTCATTTTCCATCTTTTCATTGTCAGGATCTTCAGCGATTGGACTCACACTTCGTCTTGACACAAAAGGTGGCGCACTATTCAAAATAATGATACAGAAAGACAAACATTCAGCTAAATAAAAAAAAAATATCAAGAGACAAACCTTTGAAAAAGTATGTTGAATTAGTTTTCCTCTTTTTACAATAAATGGAGATATATATTCTCTCAACTTTGAAAAAACAATTCAATTTGGAACAAAATGTCATGTGCTAAAGTTATACAATTATGATTGGTCGAATTTTACCAACATCTGATCACAAAAATTCAAGAATTTTTTCAAGCATGTTAAATTTGGCAGTCCAAAAGCTGACTTTTTGTTTGTCAGTTCACTACACCTTGTTTAACTAACGGCATATCAATGTCTGACCAAAATACAACTTATATGGCAATTTAATAATTCAACACACGATTTACCTTGCGTCAAGGATTTTCCTTCGTTTTGGATCAACTTCACCAGGATATGAAATGTCTACGTCAACATGGTGTCTCTTTTTACCAGTAGTCTTGATTTTCTTGTACTGTTGATATGTCTGTATGTGATAGGAGTCGCCTTGTTGTAGCGCTTTTAACACTGATAAGATTAAATATACGTCATTGATCAGTAAATGTTCAAAACTGGGAAGTGCATAATTGAAGACATTTCAGTTTTCAGAGTTTGTACATAACAGTCAGGTATACAGGTGTGCTGTAATAAATGTGGAGAAATAGGCTGGAACAGTCCCTGGGGTAATTCATTATTCATATTGTGTCTTGTGAGCTCAAAGAGCAGATCTTCAGACTATAGACTATTCTGCTTAACAGAATGACAAATAAAAGCATTATTTGAAAGTAAAAACTAATTCACCTACCCATGTCAGCTTTTTCTCTTTTCATCATGGATACAAATGCTGAGGTATCATCAATCCATGCAATGTACACGGATCCAAATGGAGTGAAGAGATTCCGTAGATCGTTGGTTTGCCACTCCTTGGGAAAGGTGATGTGATAAACATGGTCTCTTGATGGTTGTACTGATGATGGAAACATATCCAATATTTTTTATATGGGTGTAGTCAATGATTATACCAACCTTAGTATACCTATGTGATAAAATCTATATTGAAGATACATAAACTTTTCAATTTTCTATATATTCTCTCACTGTTACTATTTGGTCTAAAAAACCTTAGAACTACACACTGGTATGTACAAGAAATATAATCGAGTCACAGTTTTATTGGTATGATTTCACTGGACAATTATGGTAAGTGTAAACTACTGCAGCTAAACACTGCACAATTTGAAATGACTGACTAAAAATTTAGATTGGAATGTTTGTGTTCATGTAACGAGAGTTATCAGGATACTAGATAATGAATGTAAATACTAAACTTTGGTTACATACTACATACTACTGGTAAAGGTCAGTTGTTTAAATATTATAGCGATTTCTGCGAATGAACGCATTAGATACTTACAGTCTGGCCCAGTCAGATTGATGTATGGAATGTCTTGCATTTTCATCACAAAAATCCTGCAAGTACAAAGTATAGTTACTTGAAATTCAACAGTGTGTAAAACAATGAGAATTCACTTCATAATTTGTTGGCAATATATCGCATCCATTATCAAAAGTTCTTCAACCCATAACACCCAAGTAAAGCGTTTTCTGTATATACCACATTCGTTTATAGCGACCATATCAAGTCTAAAGTATACTGTTTCATTTGCTAATTGACCACATTAGGAAGGCCACATGGTAGGCTTGTAAATAAACCAATTGAAAGAGTATACATTTACACTTGATATGAATGCTATAAATGGGGTGCAGCACATAGAGAAAGTGCTTTCCTTCAGTGTTACTCGTTGTATTTTGTCAAAATGTTTTCTATGAAATATTGGTTTCCAGGAATTCTTTTTAATTCTGGGTCATTTGTGAAACTGGTATCAAAATATCCTATAAGAGTTAATCTTTGGCTTTTGTTGACTTTGCTTTCAACTTTTTCTGATAGTTTTAAATGTCATAGTTTGCCCCAAAGTCACGTTGAAGTGCTTTAAAAGCTTAATATTGTCATTAGAAGTAATTCAGTTTTTTGCAGGGTAACTTTAAACTTCATTGCATCTCTCTGGCAATATTTCAACAGTACATTGCCAATATTTTCAATGACTTAATTTGATCAACCCATTCCAAGTTAATCAATGCATGGTGCTAATTCAGGCCAGCACTGGTTGGCAAATTACAAACTTAATGTTACAGTTACTTAAGCGTGTGAATTATCACTGTTCTTTTCCTTGTGTTCAAAATTCATCAAAAAACCCAAATACGCATAGACATGACACGAATCTTACTTGTTTACAAATGGCTGAAGTAGTGCAGAATTAGGCGGTATTCTTTTTTTGACAGGATCTTGAAATGTTCCAATGAAGTTTGCCATTGTGATAAAGCATGAACCAGTGACATATGCATCATAGCCAGCCTCGTGAAGTAACTCAGATCCTCGATTGATATACCTGGGACAACCTTTCAAATCTGAACAAAAGACAGAAGCAGATATCTGATACTGACTTTAACTACAGATTCAGTTGATATGTTTCATAGGTCATAGGTCAAATTCAACTAATGAAAGTATCCTACATGTGGAAAAAAGGAAATTACAAAATATACATGAATTACTGAAAATAAAATGTAATTATCTTTTCTTACATCAGGGAGTCTTATGAAATAAAGTTTACAATTAAGCTTAGCAATAACACTTACATTAAACAATTTGTAATGCAAATGATGACTTACTTACACTGAATAATACATCGTTAGACAAACAGAGTCCAGGAAACTTACCGATGATTGCTTTTGAAAATGGTTTCCCTTCAAGTGTTCTGTACAAATCCCCCAATGCAGTCACACATATCAATTCCTATTACATGGAGTGAAATGAAACAACTTGATATTAACAAATTGTGTGTTTGTGTTCCATCTTTAATTTAGTTCTCAGCTTCTGGGATTTATTAAAATGACAAAAAATCAAGCAATGATTTAGAGTCATATTGTTACAATGGGATGTTTGATCAGACGGAAGCCGCATGAATTTGTTTTTGCGTTGTTTTTTCTCTTCTTTTTTTAATAGCATGACCTCACCCATTTCCAAACAAAATTGAATGTAATTGATTTGAAAGAGAGCTGAATACAAAGTAATGGCCCATTATTCTATACACTGAATCAAGAATGATTTAATCCTAGTACTGTACTAATGTACCTACCTTAAAGGGTTGAGTACTGGCCATAAGTTTTGTATCCAGTAGTTTAGGAAATGTTGCTTGAAGTAATGATTTGAAATCATCAAGATTCTAAAAATTAGAATTCAAAAATAAAAAATTGAAACCATGCAGTATAATATCCTATCACATAGATTTTGACATTTTCATGATCTCATCAGAATCATGACAGAACTTCATTTCTCAATAAAAACAACAAATCTCAATATAAATTTGGACGATAGTTAACTGATTGGAAATCAAATATGCCTAACATGTTATTCAAGATAGTGAAGGACATCATAATATGATAATACATTTTTATATTCAGAAATTTTCTTTTGTTTGTAAATAGATTTAATATAGTTGAATCCTAGTTTACAAATGAGACATGATGCAGCTATCTATTGTTCAGATAGTGATGATGTGTGGCCGCTGCTCAGTGGAGGCTATGGAATGTATCAGAAATCAAAAAAATACTGCCAATGGCAATTTGTACAACTGAAATCCAAAGTCTGACATACACATGCCGTGGGACAAACACATCTCAAACATGAAAATACCCCCTACAGGATAATGGAACATCCAATGGACTTTAGCCAAGCAATTATGTAACATTGTATACCCATACTTCCACTGTAAAAAAGGACTTATTTTGACAGAAAATCACTCTTTTCGGATGTAACTTGAAAACCATTGAATGGATTGTGTTTATTTGAACAATTTTTCATTTACAAACCAGAAGCAATGTCCCTATCAAATTTGAAATCAATCGATCCAGCGGTTTCTCACTTTAAGTTGTTCACACACACACACACACACACACACACACACACACACACACACACACACACACACACACACACACACACACACACACACACACACACACACACACACACACACACACACACACACACACACACACACAGATAAAACTTGATCCCTATAGCATGCTGAACCTCAGTTCAGTTGAGCTTAAAATGGCTGCTCACCATATGGAGCACACACTTTGTTACTTACGTGTGGTAGTGGATGTATGAATTGATGTAGAGTGTGAAGACAATCCAACAACATATTATGACCAACCAATAATTTACCACTTTCAGAAATAAGACGAATCACTTTACTAAACCCAACAGCATCCTCTAACTCATCCTATCAACAAAGAGAAGATTTGTGTTTAACAGAGAGAAGAAGTAACATAATTTGCCACAAATCTTCATTGAACACATACTCCCTCACATTTCAAATTATCTGCATTTAACGACAAATAAATACGACAGCCATTGTTAAACCATCATGAAGTTCATGAAATAAAGTGATGTCCATATTGACCTACAGTATCTGACATTTGAGCCCGGTTGTTATTACAAAATGTTTTGTTTCTGATAAACATATATGGAGTAATCACAGAATCCACTGACACCTGTCTGCCAGTGTGGGTACTCGGGGTATCTACATTCTTATTTGGGGTGTTTTCTGCTGTACTTTCAATCACTTCATATTGTGAAAGTATGGCTTGGTTCTGTTCAAGCACTTCTTCAATATATCCAATGTCTGTCATTCTGGTACTCATGTGTCATGTGGTTCTGTAACATTTATAGTCTCACTGACGACAAGACACCTAGCACATGTTGTTCATTATAAACAAAATCTGTGTAAAAAAAAAAAAAAAATCAACAAAAAAATATCATTATAAAATACTCACCACCTCTGCTTGCTTTTGTGCCTCTTCCTTCTTTTTGATGTCATCTTCGTTTAATTTTGTTACAACAATAAACCTTTCTCTCTGAAAGAGAAAACAGTCCAAAATCTGAACAAACTAAAATGAGATATACCAGAAGTGAGATATTGGATGTTTTCTTGTGACATGTAAACTCATCATAAAGGCATAGTGCATTTTGATGGGTGCTTAAAATACCAAATATGTGTGAGTTATGGGAGACATTTACTTGACATACTGTCCAGCAAATAGCGGATATTAGAGTAAGTCTCTCTACATGGTTGACCAAATTATCTTATTGCAATATCATTCCTGTTTTGCTATCCCTATTCACTGAAGAGTAGAAGCAATCCCACTACATCACTAATATTCCTGCAGACTGTTTTTTTCTAATCATTAGGTCAGTCAAATCAAAGTAGTCCACGAGTGTCATCACACAGAATGTAACCTGTACTGATAACTGTTATGTATATAACTCACCTTCTCACCAGTTCTAGAATCCAGAAATATTCCTGTAGGAAATCTAACAAAAATAAAGTAGTTATTTGGTTACTTTACATATTTTATGTGGACTTATTCAAACAGTTATAATCAGAGATAAAAATGTCAAAATAACAATAATACTACTACATCAAGTCCTAGTATAGAAGTTATGTTATCAGAACGGTTTTCAAACAGTTTTAAAACAGATAAAAGTGTACAGAATATTGCATATCAAGTACTAGCATAGAAGTTATGTTAGAAATTAGATAAAATATTCCAGTTACTAAAAGATATCTATTTTTGTTGTTCATCATATCATCATTGTACGCTAGTACTGTCATTAGCATGTACATGTACACTATTCATGACTCTGGGACATCCACATAGTTAAATTTTTAATACAAAACGGTGTTAATCTTAGAAAACACATTTGAAATACTAGTTTGTCAAATAATTGTACCAACAGCAGTCTTCTTGCTGATTATAAATACAATGTTGTGTGAAGATTGTTGCCAAACATTAATAGCAAAATATCAAGTTTTGCTGTCTTTCAGTGCAGCAGGGTTTGTTTTTACCAAAGTCATTCTGGCCCTGTAAAATGTACAACTACTTGGATGTGATGTCACTCCACGGTCAAGAATAGAGTCATTGTATCTCTCATTAGGCTGGTTACAGGTACAAGTTCATAGTCGTAGGTGGAAAAGACATAAAAGTCTGTTTATGGGCTAAACTAAAGTTCTCAACCTGTCATCAAATCACTCAACTTGATAAATAATGACAATAAAATGTGGAACATATATTTTAAATCAAACATTAATGTGCTCATGTGAAGACACTTACTTTAATTTTGCTGTTTGGAAAATGAGTTTTCTGAGAAACCTGAAAATAGAAAGTAGGATTCTTAGTACTGAAGTTAAGTACAGGAAAACAACCAATCCATACAAGTCAAGGTGAGTGAAAAACATTGACTAGCTGATCATACTGCCCTCTAGTGTTCAGATGGGACTAGTGACAATTATTCTGAAAAGGGATCATCACTCATGACTCTGGTAACACAGCCCCCTAATGGTCAATTATAGCTGATAAAGTAACTTTTAGGAGGCTCCTAGACTATAACAGATAACAGCGCCACCTAGTGGTCAGCTGTAACAAGAAAACATTCATTCTGAAGAGTAATGTCAACAAATTCCAAAAACAAACTTCATAGACTCTTACCCATTACATGGTTCAAGTTGTAAGACATCTTTGTCACTGTCTTCAATAAAGTTCTTTATTTTCTCACTGTGAATTTAAATGGAGATCATTGCAACTTCGTTTAAGAGAGCAAATATTTTCTTCCCAAGTTAAATTAGTTTGTTGAATAAATGGAAGCAAGTTCTGTCATTTCACATCAAACGCTTACATTTCTACGCCTTTACTTACGGACCAACAATATTTGAAGAATGATAATCATACATTTTTCATCACCTTGAAAGTCAACAAATTGGTATCCTTGCCTGAGAAGGCAGGGATTCAATACCAGGTTCTGGTCAGTAGTGTTATCTTATCCATTGCAGGCTTTGGGGCCATGACATATAACACAGGACAGTTCTTTTGTTCTGGACCAACATTTTCTACAAGTAACACTGCTGAAGTAAAACACTTTTTCTATGTGCTACACTTGTTTATAGCATTCATATTACAACTAGCAACACTGAAGTAAAGCACTTTCTATATGTGCTACACTCATAGAATTCATATTACAACTAGCAACACTGAAGTAAAGCACTTTCTCCATGTGCTACACTCATTCATAGCATTCATATCAAGTGTAAAAGTATACTGTTTCAATTGGTTTATTTACAAGCCTAGCATGTGGCCTTTCTAATGTGATCAATTAGCAAATGAAACAGTATACTTGTACATTTGATATGGATGCTATAAACGATTGTGGTACATACAGAAAATGCTTTACTTTAGTGTTATGGGTTGTATAGCTCTGTGAGACAATTGTTTCCCACACCTAAATTTTAATCCTAATCCGATATGGGTCTTTTTAAAAAAAAATTCTAAAAATTTACCATATGTTATTAATGAACTCCTTGTGTTCATCAGGAATGGGGATAACAGAAGCTGTTGCCACAGGAGATAGGATAGCAGGACTGGTCACATGACCTCTGGATTCTTCCGTTGCCATGGTATGCTTCTGATACAGTCTTTCACGCATCATGTCTTCTTCAGGGTGTGAAAGATATGGAATACCTAGAGAAAAGAGGGTTCGGAGAAAGATGTCATATTTTCTTCAACTAGAATATAAGCATATAGGCACACTATCGTAAAACTGAGTAATTCAATCTGGTAGGTTATTTTCTATCCAATCTATTGCCATTCTGAACTGTAATAAGAAAATTCATTTTTCTCTATGTAGCATTGTTGTTTGTGACAATTTTATTCACTTTGCGTTTCCTTGGCATTTTCTCTCCCAAATATAAGATATTAACATTTATGATGTAGCAATCACAGTGAAAAACTTAAACAAAATTACTTTGTATGATATAGCATAAACCCTAATAGTAAAGATAACATTGGTAGAGTATTTATTACCTTCTGTGAATAGTTTATTGAAGTCAAATCCTTGAGAAATCAGGAAATCCAGACTTGAACTCTGGTGAAGAAAAACAACAGTCAGTACATGTACATACAGATACAGATACAGATCCATAAATGTGATGAAGGAAGAACAGCACAATTAAATTCAAATACAAATTACAGAATGAACGAAACAGGATTCTTCTACAAAATGTCCTAGCTTATAACTCTCTTCACTGTGGCTGTAGGATGAAAAGTCCATTCAGACTCATATCTGCCTCTAGTATTGATTATTGCTATCAACCTACATATGATTTTAGGTGCTAAAATAGCATCTCGGTAACTTATTCAACTTTGAAATCTTGTAAAGAAACCCTACTGTGTGTGACAAGTATATCAGGTCCATTTTTGGAATTTCCTGCAAGGGGTTATGGGAAAACCCTCTGCTGAATACATCACGAATTCCCTAATTTCTTTATCTGACACTCAGTATTTGACAAGAAAAAGATATTGTGGTTTTAACGGTATCAACAGAATTAAAATGTCATGTCAAGTCATAAATTTGGCACCATTATTTGTGATAGAAAAAAGAGTTGTTTTACCTAACTGTGTTGTGTTCCTTACCTGACAAAGGAATCTCTTATCTGGAGCATGTCTGTTCAATGGTTTGGGAAAGACATAAAAGTTGAATGGATGAGCTATATATCTGAAAATTAAATGATATTATTATAAGTTATTCCACAGCTGTATAAACGGCATACTGAAATGAAATGCCGGAAGGAAACAGTGCCTGAATCTATTGGGGGCACTAGAAACTTTGATGTCATCAATCAGTTGAAAAATCAACAAAAAGTGAAGAATCAATGAACACTGACAGCTACACAGCAATTTGCCACATTCCAAATTACCCACTTTATAGCCATTTTCAATAAACCCATCGCACTTCTGAAATGTGCCCAAGACCAGAGAAAATAATGATTTTTAATAAACTTGTTATAATATATGTCAAATGCATGGCAGTGAACCCGTATCAGTGTTCACAAACTATGTTGTCATAATTCTACTATTACTATACATCATGAAATGTTGGGACAGGATGATTGTCACAGTACACTTAGTAAAGTACTAAACGATCCTGGCCACACTTCTTCCTCCAAATAGCACCCGTAGTGGCCAAACTTATACAATCTTTTATTTTTCTGGCAAAAGGAACAGATTATACAGTACAAATATATCGTTACCCAACCCAAAAGAAAATGTTTGAGAGTTTTATAGGGTCATTCATTTCATATAACTACATATAACATTGACATATATGTACTTTAGTATGTTGTCAAAGTCAATTTGATATTCACAACCCTGATAGCCAAACAACTTCATGTGATAACTGTTTGACATTTTGCACTTACCGTGATTTTTTCTCCTTGTATGTAAAGACACATACACCAAACTGAATTAAAAGAAAATCAAGTGACCCCTATAAAAGAAAAGTACACATACTCAGTCACTATGGTAATGTTGTATATACCATGCACAAGCCACAAAAAATATGGAATATATACTCTGGTCACACTATGTATGGTCGTTTTATGGCACAATAACATGCATCTATGTCACGACAATGCGTATCTACATAACTGGTTCTGCGGTGTTTGAAATATGAATCAAAATGATCAAAATTGCCATTACTTTCCAGATTTTTCTTTGATAATACTGGCACTGGTATAATTATGCTATTCTCCAATATTTGTCTTTATTCAGCTGGGAAATTCTTGTGACCTAAGGGTTGTTACTACTTGTCTATCAACTCATTAGTGACAAAGACTTGTATTTTCCTTGGCTGAACGAATAAAAATATTGGGGAATAATATTCTAATTATATGGTTGAACCACTGGTCTACAATAATGTTGTTTACAACAATTTCAAATTCTAGCCTTAGGGAATGCAGGAAGGGGGTCCAAGGAGAAAATTTTTGGTCAAGAATTTTTTCGCAATGCCGCTTTGTGCTGTCAAAATTTCATCCCCCAAAAAAAATTTAAAAAAGAAAAAGAAAATAAAAAAATATTTTTAAAAAAAACAAGAATTGTTTTATTTCAATATCTAGTTCAAAGAATGAGTAAAATATTTCAACTCCCACCCCTTTATACCTTCAACATTTGCAAGCCCCTCCCCCTTCACAGCCTGACATTTTCATACCTGCCCACCCCGACCCCATGTGAATTATATATTACACATCTGCACCTTTAATCTTTTCAAAATGTTGAATGTCACCGTAACATTGTATAAATATTATGTCAATTACCTGGCATAGTTTCATATAACGCTCTTGTGGTGTATCAAATGCATGCATTACCATGGCAGTATTCAGTCCTGTAAACTCGGCATCCATAGCCAGGAAGGAGGACTCCGGAATCAGAGAAGTCAGCTTAGCCAGCATTTCCTTGAAATCTAAATGGGAAGATATGGATCAGGGAAAGACAGTAAAGACAAGGATAACCCTAGATGTGTTTAGCTACGGTGTTGTCGAAGGTGTAAGTCAAGAGTCACATTTGCAACATCATAGCTAGGACAAGGATAGTCCTGCTTACATGACGGTGCACGAGTCTGTATTACTGACTTGACTCTAAGGAGGGACAATTGTCAGAATCGAGTCCCGAATTCCTCCGTATGCAAGCAGGACTAGGACAAGGATTGATATTACCTTTACTCTAAATTCTGGACATATTGTTATTAAAATAAATTGTAATATTATTGAAATTAATAATTGTTTAATTAGTTGACTGTAATACCAGGGGCACATTTTTATATATTATTTAGCATCGAGTGAAATAAACTGCTCTGTCATAATATATACAAGTTATTTATATATCATCTCCGCCAGTCTGCAGTCTGGGTCGAGAAGATTTAGACTGTGTTTACTTACTTGACCTCGTGACCTCCATGTTTTCACTTGTTGATTTATCCTCAACCTGCGGACAGTGTCAGTTGTGGAGTCGTCGGAAACGCTGCTGGGTTCACCCTTACGTCACGTCAAGTTCAAATGTAAGGAGATAGCTGTTCACAGTGCATCAGTTGGTTGTTCACGGGCACATCATTTTCTGGGCATGTGTTTTTAAGACCACCTAGGCAAGTGATCAAATCTATACAATGTTGTAAAGTGAGACACTTAGAAGGTTCAGGTCAAAGATGGCGGTGTGATGGCCGATAGTGGTACCTCGCGGACGTGACGGAGTGGTCGGAAAGTTGAGAACCCCAGAATCCAAGCAGCTGAAGAGATATAAACTAGAGAAGAAGGTAAGAGGTGAGAGCTGGACCCTGATGGAACTGAAATAACCTCCATCAGCCGCTGCTCTCTCATCTCATCACACACCATAAATAGTACGTACGTGCGTACGTCGTTTGCGTAGCCGTAGATTTTTTGTCGTATCTGGATATGAAATTCAACAGCGCATATACACGCCGAATGTCCGAATGTGCTACAATATTAGGGGTGATAGGAACGGGGCCAGTTTAGGAAAAATATCGATGTATTATTTCGTCGACATTACATCTTATTGGTTTGTACACCGTCCATCTATCCCTGGTAGAGGGAATGTGGTGTGTACGTGTGTGTACTGTATGTGTGTATGTGTGTTGTAATTAAAACCGTACGTCACTACGTGAATTGAATGCGTGGATAATGGAACTTTTGCTGGTAGGAGTGCTTGCCAATGGATAATTTGTAATGATCAAAATAAAGTAACCTGTCATGTCATGTCATGTCGTTGCTGGAAAGTTATTGATACAACTACTCGTTGTAATATAAATTAAAATCTCAAATTTCAAAAAATATGGTACAGTAGTACCACGGATGTATCACTAATATCACTAATACATCCATGGTAGTACTAATAGTACTAGTAGACATATTATAAATTCCATTACATACATGTGTTACTTTAGTTTATGTATATTTGTATTTGTATCTTGTGTTTTTCAAATTTATCAATAGACTGTATTTGAATTTACACTACAGTCCAGTGAACACATTTCGAGGGGCCTTGGGTCTAGACAAGTTGTCATGTGTATTGAAAAGAGATTGGCAAGCAGTTACACATATATTAGCTCTCCTTTCAATATTCACATCTATTCCAGGGTAATCTGCCCCAGCTGCTGTTTCTAATTTTAGTACTGACCTCAAGTCACCATAATAGGGTGATTGTTGATCAATACATGTACCTGTTAATTCTGTAGACCTAGATAATAAAACAGTCTTGTTTGAGTGCAATAAGGGATACAAGTAAAATATACATTTGAGTATTTCAACAACATATCTTGGGGTGTGCATGTATAGACCACAATACATGTATAACCCAGTGAAGTATAAAAATTGTTCAGTTGTAAGGTTTGGTTGTTTTGGATAATGTGGTGGCTCGTAAAATTATTGAATTGTTTGTGCCAAATGTCAGTGTATTATGTAGTGAAATTACACACACTGTTTATATGATAGTAGTCATGCTTGCAGATGGAGTAAGTCAGGACTCAGTTCTGACAATAGCCCCATCTACATATAGGTCATCCTACCTAAGGCAGTCCCAAGTCCTACCTGAGGTAGGATAGATTTGTGTCTACACGTAGGAAGGTTACAGTGTAGATGTTGCGTGTTCCGTCGTGACAGTACATAGGACAAAGTCAGGAGGGTTTCAGGAAACCTCTCAAAGGTGTCCTAAGTCAGGACAGTTTCAGGATGGTTTCAGGACGCACTTGCGTCTACACAGGCTTCAAACTATCATGAATCCTACCTCATGTAGGATTTTTAGTGCCGTGTAGATGGGGCTAATGTCTCATGTAGAGAAAAAAGGGATGATGTGAGCAAAACTAATGTAATAGTTTTGTTCTTAAACTAAAGGAGACGAATGAATGAATGAATGAATGAATGAATGAATGAATGAATGAATGGTAGAAATTTGAATTTATGATGGCTAATAATGTACTGCATGTTCAGATTTACTTATTATAATTTAAAATAAAAATCGGTCAACCAGAAAGCTGGGGGGAGGGGGGGGTTATCTATTTATCTGCAGTGTTCGCCAGAGAATTTTGTCACAAGACATCTGAGATACTAGTAACACTTTCTGTAGCAGTTGTTAAGGATTAAAGTAGAGTCTGATGTTTGTTTTGATAGCAATTTAGTGGTTTGGTGTTTTCAACTTCAAGAGGTACTTGGAAATTACAAATTGAAACTTGAAAGGGGTTTAGCACCCTGGTTACATTGTTCAGGGAAGAGCACACAGCTGTATCTGCCACAAAATAACAAATTGTAAGTATGTATTTGTATCATCAAAAGTATATGGATGTAGTTTTAATGAAGTGTGTTGCACCAGTTTCATTACTAAATTATACAAAAAATATGAAACATAGTATCAAATATTGTTAATATGATATAAATATCATTTCATTTCACAAAATTAAAATTACACTCACTCATCAGCTGAAAACTATATTTCTCTGTCTTGCAACTTGGATATCACAAGACATTTTTTCATTTAGGGTGACTTGCTTATGTCATGGTGGTATAAGTCTCACCTTGTACCTCCATGCTTAGACACAAATGTATGATCTGCTGAAAGGAGTCATTATCTATTACATAACACTGTATTGTGTGTGTAGGTACATGTATATTGTGTACTGTTCAAAGTCAGTAACAGTGAACATACAAATGTACATGGAAGTGATACATTGTACTAATAGTACATGTATGTATGTATCCAGGTGAGGTATACATACACGTAATTTTGTAAACATACATGTAGAGATGGTTAAATTGTACACATGAAAATATGGGTGTCTTCATATTGTATTTGAATTCATTTCTTTAAGTGTATGGCAGCAAAGTTAGTAAAACATCCCAGGTAAACATTGCATTATCACTAGACAAGAATATAAATGGCACCTTGACAATCTCTGAGGAGGAGAATTTTCCTACAAAGCTTAGGGTTATGTAGAGAACAATCAAAGGTTTTACTATTAAGTGTTCATATCATTGTTTTTTGCTTGGTCTCCAGAAAATGGATTAGTTTGATAATTACAATATTATTTCCATATAAGGCGTTAGTGTTATGTAAATTATATGTCTATGTTTTCTTAAATCACAGGTGACTTTAGTATAATTAGTCTAGTTCCTATACAGTATCATTACGATTTAAACCTTTACTGTGGTAAACTACAGTTGGATTCCAGACTATAGTATAATGTACACCAAAGTATATGTATTTAGCATTTTCTGTATGTATCACAATCGTTTATAGCATCCATATCAAATACAACCCATAACACCAAAGTAAAGTATTTTCTCTATGTATCACAATCATTTATAGCATCCATATCAAGTACAACCCATAACACCAAAGTAAAGTATTTTCTCTATGTATCATAATCATTTATAACAACCATATCAAGTACAACCAATAACACCAAAGTAAAGTATTTTCTCTATGTATCACAATCATTTATAACATCCATATCAAGTACAACCCATAACACCAAAGTAAAGTATTTTCTCTATGTATCACAATCATTTATAACATCCATATCAAGTACAACCCATAACACCAAAGTAAAGTATTTTCTCTATGTATCACAATCATTTATAACATCCATATCAAGTACAACCCATAACACCAAAGTAAAGTATTTTCTCTATGTATCACAATCATTTATAACATCCATATCAAATACAACCCATAACACCAAAGTAAAGTATTTTCTCTATGTATCACAATCATTTATAACATCCATATCAAGTACAACCCATAACACCAAAGTAAAGTATTTTCTCTATGTATCACAATCATTTATAACATCCATATCAAGTACAACCCATAACACCAAAGTAAAGTATTTTCTCTATGTATCACAATCATTTATAACATCCATATCAAATACAACCCATAACACCAAAGTAAAGTATTTTCTCTATGTATCACAATCATTTATAACATCCATATCAAGTACAACCCATAACACCAAAGTAAAGTATTTTCTCTATGTATCACAATCATTTATAACATCCATATCAAGTACAACCCATAACACCAAAGTAAAGTATTTTCTCTATGTATCACAATCATTTATAACATCCATATCAAGTACAACCCATAACACCAAAGTAAAGTATTTTCTCTATGTATCACAATCATTTATAACATCCATATCAAGTACAACCCATAACACCAAAGTAAAGTATTTTCTCTATGTATCACAATCATTTATAACATCCATATCAAGTACAACCCATAACACCAAAGTAAAGTATTTTCTCTATGTATCACAATCATTTATAACATCCATATCAAGTACAGAGAACTGAACATGCTTTGTGATAAACTCTAATTGGGAAAGACATGAAAAGCAAACATAAGTCAGTCTTTCAAGAAAACAATAGGAAATCGGCAACAAGTCCAAGGGGTGACATATCTCAAAGGATGAGAATCCAATGTCTCTGTCAATGGATCATATATTCAAGTTCTCATTTTTTCAGATTTTTATCCTGACACTCACCTAACATACATGTAACCTACCTGTAGACTTGAACCATGATGGCTACTACACTATTCCGTTATCATAACCAACATTTTGATTTTTTGAATTTTCGCTATCATTCCCAACGATGACAATTTGGATAGCGGAATAGTGTAGTAGAGATCAGTGTGCCCTCTAATGGTAGCCAAATTTTGTTGTTGTGAGTCAAAATGTTAAAAACCGAGATTTCTTGTGAGTCACCACATGGTAAGAGATAGGAGAACACCAAATTTTGGTGCGTCTCTACTGAGAAATTGTGTGCGTCAGTGGCATCAAATTGGCATAGAGGGCACACTGGTAGTGATCGTGGTTCAAGTCTACATACTAGTATACTAAAAAATGTAGGTAGGCTACACCTAACATAGTAATAGCTTTATGTACCATCCTGTAGCCTTTGTATGTAAGTGATATCTCTGATTTACTGTTTTAGTAAAAAATTATGTGACTCATAGCATTATAGATATTATAATGATCACATGCCAAAAAATCGAGAACATTAAAATCTTTTGTAAACCATTGATATTAAAGGTACATACACTTCCAAATCTCCCAGATGACCTTCAGTGACACTGTAATAAAAGATTTATAGTACCGCGTCATAAATATAATGGTAAGCCACACTTGTATGTACTTGAACCCACATAGTCTTTGACATGTACTATGTCTTATATGATTACATATTTAAAATTGTTATGATATATAAGAAATCTGAGGTGTACATTGTGATTTAAAATTTGGATAAAATACCTAGAGTAACTACATGTAGAACAATTAATTGTGTTGTATTTCTCATCAGGTAGAAAACATTTGCCCCCCACCCATCCCCCACCCATCCCCACCGTCCCTCCCTCCATTTCATCTTTGTATCTTAGACTTTGCCCCTATGGTCATAAATAATCAATATACAAGGTGACATAACTCAACTCTCAGTCTTTGTGAAATGAGATTCGTCATGGCAGCAACATTCAATATAGTCTTTTTAGTATACCATATAAGTGATCAGAAACCCAGTCTTACTAAAGCCCTACCATAGCAGTATTAACTACATGTAGTTGCTATAGGAACTGAAAGATACAGGTGGGTTTCTAGTTATTTAATTTCTGATATGTTAATTTCAGACCATTGTTCAGAATGGCAATGATAAGTCATTGATATAATTTACAAGTCAACATATGTCAGTTGTCACTCATACAAATACAGATGTATGCAGCTGGAGTTATTGTTATACACCTGACATACATTGTATGTACTGTACCCTACACCATAATATGCAGTGTTGCAGCCAGAGGGGGTTTTTGGGTCATTTGACACACATTTTTTTACCTGACCTACAATTTTGGAAGTAACAGGTCATAGATGACCCACACTAAAATTGTATGCAAATATGTTTAGCAACATGACCACACCTATAGGAACAGCCAAATGATTGTGTATATTGCACAGAGAACAACAGGGTGGACAGGCAACTGCATAATCATTCAGCAAATATCTAGCATGGGTCAGCATTTAGGTAAATATTTTGAAAACACTGTACAGTTGTGGTACAATACCATTAGCGCTTTTTTTTGTAATGTCCCCCCAAAAATGTATGATGACCCAGGAAAATGAGTCTTGGGACACTTTGTTCCACTCTTTCAAAAGGCTGGCTGCAACACTGAATATGTACCCTATGTGTACATTATATGTGCAGGACTTGAAATTTAGTAGTGCATGGGATATAGACTACTAAAGTCAGCATAAATGTGTAAGGTGGTAGTCTGTTGATAGCTGCAATAATTGTAGCGTTTGATGTGATTTTGAGGGCTTTTTCGTCTGTTTTTGTGCCCTTTTTTGTTGCGACGTTTAACCCGAATCAAATGCTACAATTCCTCTAACGCAAACACAAATAGACGAGACCACATTGAAAACGTGAGCGAAGTGTCAGCGTTCTGCCCGTTTCAAAATGCTGCATGCGTTGCTACATTTGCCGTTTTTTACAGAATTGGGGTACCTCTGAACATTTCTTGGGTCTTGAAAGCTTCATAATTAATATTGGAGTTAGGAAATGTGCGATATTTTGCCAGCTAAGGCGTAATTTAGCAGAAAAGTCCGCCCAACATTGCGATTAAAATCTGAATCGGTTCCGTCTATTTGCGTTTGCATTAGAGGAATTGTAGCGTTTGATTCGGGTTAAACATCGGAACAAAAAAAACAGACGAAAAACCCCTTAAAATCACACCAAACGCTACAGTTATTGCAGCTAGTCTGTTGAGACCAATGGAAATCAACTGAAGCTGAAAAAGGTCACTTGTATAAGTCAAAATTCGAGCCGTGATGTATGTATTTAGTATGAACAGGTATATTCAGTTGAGGTATAAGTTCTCTCTCTTACATTTTGTAAGTTGATTATAAATCACTGTAAATTTAACATTGTCAAAAGTGTCAAATATTATTATATTCACCTTAGATTTTTATAAGGTTTCACTGTTGTCAATTCTTTTGCTGACATTTGAATTTGTAACTATTTCTTGTGTAATTAAATTTAGAGAAAAAATTCAACAAGGACATGTAATGTATAGCACCTATTCATAGACCCTATAAGCTATCATTCATACAAATATCACAAGAGTTTGTTGACCTACTTACCTCTTTACCAATGAACTTTGACCTCAGCATATTAGGATGATGATTATTATGTAAATGATGATGTAAATGAAAAGAATACTGATTGTGTTGGGGGGGGGGGGGGGGGGCAGTTTCATTTCACGTTTCCCTCCTCTGGTGTTCAGTTATCAAAATACATGTAAACTGTGAATGCTGAGATCAATATTGATTAACAGACTTTGGCACAGTGCAGTATCTAATCCCATATCTACATTTTTGTAGTGCTATCAAAATATGTGTAATATTCTTTGGTAAAGCCTGGTACATTAGAGTTCTCTTTAAAAACTCAGACAACAGATGTTTACAATTGCATTTAATCCTAATTTGAACTAGTGGCCATAGGAAGAGGATTGGGTATTTATTGTGGATTTTTAATTTATATAGTAATTTTATCATGGCGTCCTACTTGAAAAATCAATATGAAACAACATATGCCAAGTCCTTGTTTGTAACGCAATACATTACAAAAATCTTTTAAAAAATGAATAAAAAATTTGTTACACACTTTGAGAAATTAAGCAATTTTCAGGCAATGTATTGTACTATCATAAAAACGAATAATGCTTACAGCAAGTCACAGCTTTTGAAATAACTGCTTCGGATCACTTTTGTATCATACAATTTCTTTTCCCTTTCCTTTTCAGGACACATATTACAAATAAAATGGCAACAGAAGACACTTCCAACCCAGAATCCGAAAGTTCTGAGCTGAGTAACAATAGTAATACATTTACACATGGGGTTTATATATCCAGTGAGAGTAATTTTCATGAGCCAGTACAGTATGATGCTGTCACATCATCTAATGAACACCATCATAATCCGATGAGACGATCTATGTCAGAAACTACATTTCAGTGTGGATGTTGTTATGAACTCATGGTCCAACCTACTACTTTGAACTGTGGACACAGCTTTTGTCGTCTGTGTCTAGCACGGTGGTGGAAGTCATCAAAAGATACAACATGTCCTGGATGCCGACAACCATGGAGAGGATTCCCTCGTATCAATATAATTATGAGGTACTTTTCATCTCATGTTTGTAATAATTTTGTTGTTAAGATGTTTTATAATTTGATTGCTAATATACCAGTACTAGAAAAGTTTACGTGTTTTAGATGCATTCATCATTCCTTGATATCCACATTGGTAGATTACATACTGGTATTAAGTACACTTGACCTCTTGACCTCTGATGTGGTGGTGTGCTATTACTATTATTTGTTTAAGGAGGTGCAGGGTACATACTCCTCTTGTGTTCTCTAGGAATCACAGGATGGCACCACAACTCTACAAATTTGCCTCCAAAAGAGAATCCTAGATTGATACCCCAGGTTTATTTGAATAAGACTTTGTTGTGGTTTTCCATAGCCCTTATATTTATTATCAAAATGGGTATAGAGAGATAATTATTACTACTACTATTACTAATGATGTATACATAACGATGTTTTATTAGATTTATAACTTGACAGATTCAACTGATAAATCAGTGAATTTCAGACTATGTCAACAATGAAGATCACAAACAATCACAGTATTGTGTGCATGTGTTGACACACCACATAACTAGGTATTCTACTTGTTTTACAGAACTACATTAGAAAAGTTGTTTCCAATCACTGTAACAGTAAGGAGGGGTCAGTTGAATGACCCTGACAACAGAAAACTTCTAGAAGAATTTGAGACGTATGGCAAAGAGCTACAAGGAGATGGAAGTCGAAAATCAAGTGGTGGTTTCTGTTCAGGAGTTGTCTTTTCAATGGTGGTAGTCCTGGTAAGTATGTTTCTTTCTCAGTTGGTGGTTTCTGTGCAGGAGTTGTCTTTTCAATGGTGGTAGTCCTGGTAAGTATGTTTCTTTCTCAGTTGGTGGTTTCTGTGCAGGAGTTGTCTTTTCAATGGTGGTAGTCCTGGTAAGTATGTTTCTTTCTCAGTTGGTGGTTTCTGTGCAGGAGTTGTCTTTTCAATGGTGGTAGTCCTGGTAAGTATGTTTCTTTCTCAGTTGGTGGTTTCTGTGCAGGAGTTGTCTTTTCAATGGTGGTAGTCCTGGTAAGTATGTTTCTTTCTCAGTTGGTGGTTTCTGTTCAGGAGTTGTCTTTTCAATGTTGGTGGTCCTGGTAAGTGCGTTTCTTGCCAAGTCAAGAAGTCAGATAGTCTTGTAGTAAGACCTCAGAGTTGCCAAATAATGTTGAGTGGTGATGAGTATAACCTCTGTCTGGGCACAGGGCTAGCACCCTCAGTAGGCAGAATAGCCCAAGAGGTGTAGTAGCTATAGACTAGAAGTAAGAATAAGATGCATCCCTAAATGCTATAAATTAGGGGTTTTTTAAGACTCGTGAGGGATTCTGCCGTAGATATATACCTGGAATATATGCCACAAAAATTATGACCATGTTGTAATTCTTAAAGTTAGCTATGGAAGGACCAAGATAAGTCTCTTGGTAGCCTGTGTACATCGCAGTCTGGGATTTTGCTTTGCTGTCACACTAACTGCCCGTAATACTAGCAATGTCAAATTATTAATTTAGCCACACTCCCAACGACAGTTATCAGCTATTTGTATCTATTTACATAATATTCACTGTATGTAAATTCCATCGCTTTTGTGATCATCTCAACGATGGTATGTGTACATTTACATATTGACTTTATTTGAATATAATCAATTAAGCTGTTGTACATTATCACTCCCCATTGCAACCAATCAGTTTGAGTGCATTTCTTCGAACCATTCAGTTTGAGAGAATAAATTTCAAACCACATTAATCAGTTGCTGTTGATAACATTACAAGCATTTAATAAGACAGCGAAGCCAAATCACAGATCACAAAGTATAGAGGCTAGTCTCTGGGCTATACATGATCAAAAGTAATCAGAAAGCATAACTTGTACATATTTTGACCTTTATATATCCTTTCATCTCTAGTTACTAGTATTGGTGTGGGGTCTCAGAGATGATGATACAATACTCGTCAAGAAACCTGTAATAAAGTGGACACCAGAAGAAGTGGCAGACTGGATTGCTGAGATGGGATCCTGGTCCAGAGATAATCTCTACCCGGAAATGTTCCTTGCTAATAGAATCAATGGACGTTTGTTGTTAGGAATCACTGAGGAAGATTTGAAAGCACCACCATTTAGTATTGAAATGGGACTTTATAGAAGAGCTATCATTCATGAACTTAAAACTGTCAAGGAACTAGGAGTTAAACCACCTAAGGATTTGTGGGAATTTAAGGTAAAAGGAGGGTTTATCCCAAACATTTCAGATTTTTCTCTCTGACCTTATAATATAGATGCATATCACACTGTGATACTTAAAGAAATGCTCATCCAAAATTAACTTGTGATCGATTCAGTTGTTTTTCATGTGAAATTTGAGTAAATTTATATTTAACTCAGTGTACTAGTAGGGAGGGACCCTGTGAATTCATTGGCTCCTTAGGTTGAAAGGCTAAAGGTTAATCAGTTGACTTCTCACCTATCGAGGAATAGAAAAGATACACACCAGCATGGCCAATGGAATCTACTAGTTGACACATTAGCTTAGTTGGCTAAAGCACTCTGGCTAGTATTCAGGGGACGTGTGTTCGTCTCCATCTCCTACACATGTCACTTTTCTTTCCTCAATTTCATTTCATTTCAAATATTTGGGTGAGTTTGTTTATTTGTGTCTTACCATAAAAGTAGTAGTATGTTGAATTGAGTTTGCTAAGATCCCACCGTACATTTAAATCTTTGCAGTATGTACACATTGAAACATAAATACAGTTTTGTGTATAAATAAATATTATATATAGTCTTGAGTAATGTTTTGGAGTTTATTTTATTTGCTGAAAACAGTCAATGATATATCTTTTGTCAAAATACTTACTGATGAAATGTTTTGTGTGGTTTCATGTCCATTGTAATGTTTCCTTTTATAGGCCATGGATGAAGGCAAGTCAATATTCCTGGCCTACTCACTGAAGGACTTCCCACGAATTGCCATGGCATACTTCTATGTGTTTGATTACAAAGATATCTTTCTACCATTCCTTCATGGTACCTGTCCTGTACCAGCTAATGAAAGTATACCAGAGGAAAGTCCTGTTATTAATGAAGTAAGTAATACCAGTATACGCAGCTAGAAACCCACAGGCCTGTAACAGGGTAGGCCTCCTCTCACAGGCATGCAGCAGGCCTGCTACAGTCCTGATGGAACATACCTGCCACAGGCCTAGCTGTTCAGGTCTGTCACAGCCCTGACTGGACAGACCTGAATTCATTTGCCAGCATGGGCATGGCTTCACTAGGCCTGTGACAGCCTTGTCGTAGACCTAACAAATTTTAGTGATGTACTAGAAGAAAGTCTATAATGGATGTATTTCCTATAGCCAAGGTTATTGTGATTTACATATTATAAAACTAATTTGCATAATCAATGTGTTTATCAATGGTTGCTCATAATTTCGTCTTAATTAGGGGGAAATATTGACAATATCATGACGTGTGTCTTGTGGATTAGATGGATGTGGCTTGCATACTGTATGACTTTAACATTTGTATAGGTAATATTTCAGGATCAGAAAGATGAAGTAAATTGCATGAAATGTCAAATATTTCATTGTTTTCCTCTTTCCAGTCAAATGATCCTACTGTAGAGCAGTGGATAGAGTTTCTACCCAAGTACCTGTTTTTCCCGTACTTCTTGATAGCACAGTTTGCATGGAGCTGGATAGATAATCATGCAATGACATGTTGGTTTGTTATCATCAATTGTGTCTTACTAACATTTATGGAGGCAGCTCTTGTCAGATGGCTATGGAGACATGGCCTTAGGTAAGCTGAAAAATGTTCGCTGTTCATTTTATACTGTTACTAGTCTCCCTTCTCACTCAAAAATTATCAAAAACAGACACATATGTTAGAACATTGATGTGTCAGTCAGTTGGTGTGCATGTGTCAATCATGAAGTATGCATGTGTCAATCATGAAGTGTGCATGTGTTAGTCATTCACTGTTAGCCAGCCATTCAGTCAACCTATGCCAGTCCTTGTTTTTTTTGTTACATCATGCACATGTACATGTATGTGTACTGTTCGAATATATGTACTAATTTTGTATTCCGTCATTGACTTATTCCAAGCACAAGACAACACAAGAAAATCTGTACAAGTTGTTTTCAGAAACAGCACTTATAGAGATCTTGAAAATACAATGAGTACAGTACAATGACCGACTCTTTCTCTCTCCATACAGATCAATTCCTAGAGCCATACGAAGACATGTTTTAGCCATGCTAGGCACAGCAATATTGGTTTTTCTATGGCCAGTCATTCCGTTCTTCATATGTGATGCACTTTTCTATTGGGCTTTATACCTCTCACCAATTATGAACTTGGAGAAATTGTATAAGGTTTTGAAAAGGAGACAGTAATGAGAGATAAGAGAGTGGTAAACAAGTCATCCAAGTGCTTGTAATTTCTGAATGTTGTTTACTTACACTTGAACTTGAAATGTGTGTTCTTCTTAGTAGAATTTCACAAGATAATGTCCATCACATTGAGATCACTGCTTGATTTCATGAGTGAGTCTTAGATAATTCAGGATAGACTTTGTGTGGTACACTTGATTCAGTTACCATTGTTTATTTGTTTGTTTCAAAATGTCCTGTAGTTCAGTAGTTTTTTTAGCAGTGAAATATCTTCCAGGAGAATTTCACCTATTAGACAATTATTGGCCGTAAATTTCTCTAAAATGCCACATGATATCAGTTGGTCCTTAGTACTGCCAATAGAATGTGGCATGGTTCCACAGTAACACCCATTGAATGCCACATAATTCCATAGGAATGTTCCTTGATGACTCCCATATAATGTCACATGATTGCCCTAGATATTCTCCCATATAATGTCACATGATTGCCCTAGATATTCTCCCATATAATGTCACATGATTGCCTTTGATAACACCCATATAATGTCATGTAGTTCCACATGATTGCCCTAGATATTCTCCCATATAATGTCAAATTATTGCCTTTGATAACACCCATATAATGTCATGTAGTTCCAGATTATTGCCCTGGATATTCTCAAATGTAATGTCACATGACTCCACATTGTTGCCTTTGATAACTCCCATATAATGTCATGTAGTTCCACATGATTGCCCTAGATATTCTCCCATGTAATGTCACATGATTGCCCTTGATAACTCCCATATAATCTCACATAGTTCCACATGATTGCCCTAGATATTCTCCCATGTAATGTCACATGATTGCCCTTGATAACTCCCATATAATCTCACATAGTTCCACATGATTGCCCTAGATATTCTCCCATATAATGTCAAATTATTGCCTTTGATAACTCCCATATAATCTCACATAGTTCCACATGATTGCCCTAGATATTCTCAAATGTAATGTCACATGACTCCATATTGTTGCCTTTGATAACTCCCATATAATCTCACATAGTTCCACATGATTGCCCTAGATATTCTCCCATATAATGTCAAATTATTGCCTTTGATAACACCCATATAATGTCATGTAGTTCCACATTATTGCCCTAGATATTCTCACATGTAATGTCACATGATTGCCCTTGATAACACCCACAAACTGTAACATGGTTCCCCAAAATCGGTCATTAATAATCCATAGGCTGTCACATGTCACATCCTTTGGTCACCATTACAGTTAATACAGTAAGCAGAATAGTCTTAGGGGTCTAGCAGCTAGAATATAGCTTGTGCCACTTTGAACCTGTGTCTTCTTTAGTCATGTATATGCTGCAGCTATCTCAATCAGATTTACACATATTTAGGCCATTCAGTGTACATACATGTAGTTCCTAACCAACTGCTCTTCCATAGATGTCCCTATGTTGTCTGGTCCATCTCATGTACAAATCTGAGATCAGTCAGTTCACCTAGTACCACTGCACTTGTTCAGTGTTGCAGGTAAATGTATTAGTTAACAATGTATTCTCGAGATATCTCATCCGCAGCTTTCTGTATATTCTCACATTTGATATATATTTACCAGACCATGTGGCATCTGTGTATACTTGTATGTTTTCTCAGATACAGATATATATTTGTACCCTTCACATTTCATGCATCAAACATGTCTATGCACACCACATTTTTGGCCCTTTTATCTTCTTCCTGCCAAGTTCATCAGTATCACCAGTGTTGGCTAAGTTACCATACCATACCATCAAAACTCATAACATGAATTTTGAAAATATGAGATCACCTTGTGGTATTATTACCTGATTCATAAGATTTTACTTGAATTACTATGGCAACCACCCCAAACTCTATGAAATTTATAAATATATCTTGGAAACTAGGAATACCCTAACCTGTAGAAAAATTCCTGGTATTAAACTGACTATTTGTTGTGTACATGTACAATTTAGTTACATTGAACACGTGACCTTGGTGTTATGAGGTCAAGGTCAACAGATATAGTGTGTATAAATGTTTGCAAAGGAGAGTTTGTGCTCATTAAAAACAATGAAGAACCACTACCACTATTCTGAAAGCCAAGAACGTGAACACATAGAATAAGTATTCGTCAAAGAAATCACCGATGGCACCTGAGAAATTTGCAGTTTAGTACATGTACATGTATGTGTATATGAGTTTTCATGTATTTTATAAGAGGTTGTTTGAATGCCAGAAAGTGTTCTGATTACATACAATGTACACAGACCAATACATGCCTAGTATGACTCATTACGATTATAAATGAATAAATAAATAAATAAATAAATAAATAAATAAATAAAAATATTAATGTATGCCGTTTTTTTGTACAAGAGCACATTGGCAAATGATTTCCTCACACACAATGGCATGGTTGTTTGGCTAAAGGGAAGTATGCTGTGAGGTTCTTTCTGTTGTCAGAACCACACTCAATCCAGACACGGATATCTTAATGTACATAATAACGTATCTGTAATATTTCACAATACATACACAGGGTATGCCTAGTTTCCACCACATTGGTCATAAAACACCATTAGTCACTCACATGGGAAGTGTGCTAAAGAACAAACAGATCAAGTCACTTGATTTCTCACCCCTTTCAGAAATAGAACTTCAACACAGTAATTGAAGGTTCACTGTAAAATGAGATCGAGAATAACAGTCTCTGAAAATTTGAAAGTGATAATATAGATAGGAATTGAGACGGTGACAGAATGCATGTAGGTCTTTTACCAATACCATTTTACTGATATTTATGCTGCATATTTCTTGAAATATTGATTTTCACAATTGGTACATGTGGTCATATATATACAGTTTGCAAACAAGCAGATTCTCCAACTAGCAAACATACACAGTTTGTAACATACACAAGACTCCTTTGGTCTAAATTGCGGACTAAAACGAAACTATGAAGTGATGATCCAGTGGTAGAAATTGGTACCTGATAGGATATGATTGTTGTATGAAGGATGCAGTAAGGATTGTATACTTCCCAAATAGTATATCAGGATTGTACCATGACAGGTGCTGTAGTATAATAGTTGTATCATGGTGCTTTTAAATCATACTATAGGAGACAGGGTACTTTCTTGAGCAAGTCTTTTATGGTGAATCAAGCTGGAATGACCGCAAAATTACTTCTCAGTGTAATTATGAAAATGAATGTCGGGCTTTTCTAACTGAACAATCTTACAAATATGGTAAAGACTGGGTACATATAACAGAAATAAGAGTACACTCAAGCAAAGACTTTGAGAATTAAGTCATTGTGATAACTATTATTATAGTTACTAATTACATGGTAGCATTCTCACAAACCAGAGTTGTTTCTTCTGCGGCACTGCGAAATAACTGTGGTACATCTTGGATGATGCCATAAAAGAAGCTGTTGTTCACAATGATGCATGGTAGCAGTTTGTACAATTCAGGGCATATTTGACTGCTATACAGTTATACAAAGATTGCAATGGCAGTTAAAAGGGGCTAGTCAGACAGGATTATTTTAAGGTGTGATAATTAATTGTTCCACTACGTAGGGCTATTTATTTAAGTAACATTCTAAAACAACAGAATAGTCACTATGTCTCCTGTAAATAATCTTCATCCCATAAACTCTGGGTTGCCCCTTTAACAGCAATGATAACATTTGTATGTAAAACTGAGAATAGCGCTACTGCACAAAATGAAAAAAGAAAATATGTGTGGTCAGAATACAAATAGATACATCATGTCCAGAAAGGTGTGTACATTGTACATGTATGTTATCAGATCACACTGTTTCTTTGGTTGGCAAATATAACACAAAACCATCTTTTATCTTGTCAAATTTTTCTCAGAGAGAATAAATATTTTGACTCACTCTGACAGGTACTAGTATTACAATACTAATGTTGATCAAAATGGTTGGTGATAATGTTGAACAGCCAAATTTTTCTTTTAGTAGAAGTGACCTAGTACAGACCTTTGAGTTGTGTAGCATGAAGTGTTGTAGGATTTCAATATGTTGTTCATTTAGAAGCTGTGTATATGATTTGTTGTTTTCATCATTTCGTGTAGTTTAATGTGGTAGGGATAGAAAGGTGATGGTGGTTACATGTAATAGTCTCAACATCCATGGGGTTTTTTTTAAATTGACTAATTGGAAAGTCAAGTGTTTGAAATTGACTAATTGGAAAGTCAAGTGTTTGAAATTGACTAATTGGAAAGTCAAGTGTTTGAAATTGACACAATGGAAAGTCAAGTGTTTGAAATTGACTATTTGGAAAGTAAAGTGTTTGAAATTGACACAATGGAAAGTGAAGTGTTTGAAATTGCCTAATTGGAAAGTCAAGTGTTTGAAATTAGCTAATTGGAAAGTCAAGTGTTTGAAATTGACACAATGGAAAAGTGTTTGAAATTGACTAATTGGAAAGTCAAGTGTTTGAAATTAACTAATTGGAAAGTAAAGTGTTTGAAATTGACAAAATGGAAAGTAAAGTGTTTGAAACTGACTAAAGGAAAGGAAAGTGATTGAAATTGAGGAAATGGAAAGTCAAGTGTTTGAAATTGACAAAATGGAAAGTAAAGTGTTTGAAATTGACAAAATGTAAAGTAAAGTGTTTGACATTGACAAAATGTAAAGTAAAGTGTTTGAAATTGACAAAATGGAAAGTAAAGTGTTTGAATTTGACTAAAGGAAAGTAAAGTGTTTGAAATTAACTATATGGGAAGTCAAGAGTTTGAAATTGACTATATGGAAAGTAAAGTGTTTGAAATTGACTATATGGGAAGTCAAGTGTTTGAAATTGACTATATGGGAAGTCAAGTGTTTGAAATTGACTATATGGAATGTCAAGTGTTCCAAAGAAGAGTGGGAAATGATAGACATTTACAGTAGTTGCATTGTAAAAGTGTTGTAACATCTTCGTTAGTGTTTGTTGCCTTCCCTCTATTTGATATGTTTGATTTCTTTGAAAAATTATTTAAAATCTATGTATATATGATTTTTTGACAAGTTTGAATTTTGTAGGATGATTCAAGTCCAAAGTCAGCTGAGTACACATGAGTTATTAACCAAAAGTGTTGTGTTATGATCACTGATGGAGTCTCGTATAAACATTGCGTATATACGAGAACAAATATCAGTTTCTCGGGTTTGGACGATACATGAGGATTACGTACAGTTACACAACTTATGAAAGTTTGAAGAAAATCGTACAAAGCTGATAAATTCATCTCTGATATGATAAAGCTAGTTTCTACAGTGTAAGAATAACTAGGGTGATCACTTTAAGGAATTGTAAATAAATAAGAATAAAAATTTTTTTTTTTAAAAAGGCCAAGTTAAGAATCAGTAAGTTGTGAAATATTTAGTTTGAGGTTTTGTTGCATGAACTGTCCTACTTTCATTATCATTCTTGTAGTACACATTGTCATGACTTGAGATTCAGCCCAATTAAAGTTTTCAAATCTGTCATGTATATTTCAGCCTGAAATATTGTATCTCTTCTAGTATGCTATTCTCTATGTAAAATATCATCTTGGATGGTTCTTCACATACTTTGCTACCCCAATGTGTGGAGCACCGACTTTTTTCAATCCGAACAAGCTCTTCTTGTACAAACCCTGTTAACTTTTATGGTTGAAGTTTAACTTCTGTAGTCATTAATCATTGCATCACCAGATTTGAATATTTCAATTGATGCTTGTATTCATCGTCAACCCTATGTGATCAGATTAGCATATATTTGCATGTATTTGCATGTATTAGCATACATTAAGTCACATGGATAAAGTTTAGGTTTTAACGGGTTCAGAGACATGTCAATTTTAACTTGACATGATTTGAAATTGTTCATGTACCTTTTATATAATAATATGCAATATGATATTGATAAAGTAGTAAATACAGTCAGAGACTTATTCATAGCATTGATGTTATTTTTCAAATCTGACTGTTTATCAGGTGGATTTATTCAATGATATTGATTGATCACAATAAATGAGCAAATATCTATTTGCTGAAAGTAGAGGAAATACCGGGTCATCTTTGTTAAAGGCTGAGCTGGCCACCAGTCTGGTTGTCATTAGTACATTAACTTCTGAATTTTGAATAATGAATAGTAATGGATTTTCAGTACAAGTAACGAACAAGTCCCAGTCTGATCATGTTTGTCCAAAGTTGTATATACCATGTACAAATATCAACTTTCTGTAACAAAACACACATTCCCAAGACATTCACACATCCATACTTACAAAATTTATTATCAATATCACCAGCTGCTCATTGTTGTCATGGATTTTCTTAGAGGAATCACTGTGTTGTTCACTGTACACATTCAAGTTTGATAAACCCCATGAAGTTAAGGCCCTTTTATACCCCTGTCTCGTCCTTTGATAATTTTCAAAAAAGTGTATATATAAAAAAAAAAACAAGACCTACAGGCAGTTTCACTCTAAGACAACCATATCATGACAAGTCCACACCTGCTGCTATTGCATTTTTCCCAAGACATTTGGAATCTGTATTACAGTAAGCTTTAGTTCCAAACACAAAGTTGAAAATTGGTACCTGAAATTTTCAAGTTTGTGTTTGGAACAAAAGCTTAATCTAATACCACGACACGTGAAATTACACGAGGATGAGGGCAACCAAGTCAAATTTGCATCTTATCTTGTTACAGAAAACTTTACTATCATATAAATGATCACAAATAACAAATACAGTTGACAAGTTAGATGTACAATTTATTTCAATTCCATGTCGATTTTATTTCATAATTAATATTTATTTCATATAATTATATTTTGTACACAGCATAAATATAACATGATATACATGTGTCTTGAATGACACAGTAAAAAAAAAACATCTTATACCCACATTAAGAGAAAATCAGATTTCAGTGTAATTCTTTTAGTGTTCAGTTTTACTACATATGTACCAGTGATTACTTGCAGCTGTGTGCGCATATACTAGTAGTATCCATGCGTACTAAATCACGCAATCACATAGTATGATTTTTACAGAAATTTACTGTTTTGGAGAATCATATTTAATAACATGAGAACTCCATTTAGCTTGAGTTCCAGTATGGGTACTTGGGGGATATTTGCATTTGTGCATGACATGTTTTCTGCTGTACTTTCATTCTGATGGAAGAAACACTACAAGCTGTCGTGCAAATTGCCCAAGTATGCCACACTTACACTCACACATCACAGGATTAAGTCATAGTATTGCACAATATCAGTATTTTGAAGAATACGACTAAAAAAATCCGACATGGAGTCATGATTTTGACCTTGCAGTCATACAAATGATACATACAGTAATAAAAACTTCTCTTGACTTGATGCCCTGTTTATGTCATACACAGAGGTGAACAAGTTTTCCTGACAGCCACCCTGTTGATGTCATAAATCAGTAATTTCACATTTCATATCATTTCAGATTTATACTTTATGACACTCACACTACTACTTTCTAAAAATGTTTTACACATAATCACAGTGTTTCCATAAAGCCCTACATTTCAATATCACTGTATATCCTAATTTGCAACTCTTCATTGAAGTTCTTTAAAAGATTTTATATAACTGGAAAATATCTATCAATTTCAAAAATTTTTTTTTACAATATTTCCTCTTATAAATGTATTCCTAATCATAAGTAATGTTTTGGCAGATGTAAATGTTCCAGTTGAATGATCCGATTCAGGTCAATATTAATACCAAATATAAATTCCATCTACATTCAAATATTTTACACTTTTACATCAAATTTACTTTAAGAATATCAATTCTGATTTAAACAGAAATCATACAATTGGTGCTTATCATTAGAGTTTAAAAATTCATAAAATATATGAACATTTTAAATGAAAGTTATTGCTATATTTGTTAATTTATACCTGGGAGTACAAAGGTCAAGTTCATGTAGTCACAACGGGTAAAAAGGAGAGAAGTACAGATGAAAACATTACAGCGAGTATAACATTAACAAGCCAGTATGACAGTGACGATGTCTGCTTTTGAAGTTTCTTGGCAAGTTGTCTTTTCTTGAAATCTTCGACGATGTCTGTGATGTCATGAGGTAATGGTTGGTACCCAAGATGCTTTGCTGCCTTGTCTAAATTGAAGTAGTGTGTAACTCCAACTTGGAATAACTGTAAAATACAGAAACAAGGCAAAAAGGATGTATTGCAGTTCTTGTCAGATATGCATATCTTAGTGTGAAGTGCTTTTTGTTTGTTGGTTCACACAAGATGTGGTGCATCTCGGTGAAAGCTCTATACATCTCAAGTTCCAACCCAAATGTTGTATATGGTTTATTTGGACGACGTCAGATTTCATTTGAGGCAAAAGTTTTTTGTAAATTGTGTAACTTTGTTTTGAGGTTTGTTTGAGTATTCCTAGTTGCTACTGGTTTTTGTAGCATGGGACCCCCAAGGGCACAAATCAGATAACTAACCAATAGGAGTCAAATTTGGGTTTGTGTCTTGAGTAAACTTCTACACTTTGCACCTCTCTATTTTTCTCATGAAGCGTTCTCACAAATCAAAGCATACTTTTCATCTGACATATCAAAAAACAGTTAACATGAGTTAACATTGCTGTCATCCAAGACAGGTGTACAGGCGTAAAGTACAAATTACACTATAATAGTGATGAGAATAATCATCTTTTCAGAATATTGTGAAAACTAAAATCACATTCCTCCAAATATTGTATCATAGTTAAGAAGCATGCACTTAAACAAAACCCGTTGATGTCAATCAACTTACATTCTGATGATACAAAAGACAAAAGATTTCATGATTTGGCCACTAGGTGTGCTGTTTGCAAGGAATCCTAAAAATATAACAACCCTCCTGGTGGCCAGACTGTACAACCGTTTGTCTTTCTGCTGATTGGACAATGCTGTGTTGTCTTTAACTCTTTACAAGCTATAAGCGACTGAATGAAATGAGTCTTTTCTAAAAGAAATTCTGAAAAATGTAACAGCACTCCTAGTGTTCAAACTATTTAATTGTTTGTCTTGCTGTACTGTCTTACCTCTGTACGAGTTATAAGTGGCTGAAAGTTGTAGAAAGGCCTTACTATGAAATGAATCCATTCTACAAGAAATCCTGAAAAATATAACAGTAAACCAAAGTGTGTTTATGATAGACAACTAACACATATACTACTCAACCACTACTTTCTCATTCTACAATGCAAGATTTCAAAGTTACAGTATATTCAAAACACACATACTCTAGTCTCTAGATCAGTCATTTCCTGAAGACACACATGCATAGTTTTTGCATTGCGTTGGTTGCTAGCCCATCTAATTAGCCACATACATGTATTTATTTCAAATGCTGGCATAGCCATATAAACACTGACAGGGAACCCTTGCTTAAAATGGCTGTTTTAACTACTTTTACTTCTAGGACTGTTTTTAAACATGCATTTAGAGGTCGTTAGAGAACACACTGCTCACAACTATTTCTGTAAATGTGATGGAAGTACAACACCGATAAAGGCCAGTAATAGACTGAATAATTGGTTGTTATGTACACTCCTTTAATCAGTCAGTGTTTCCCTAATGGTTAACAGTAGCACCAACAATGATGGATCTATCAGTCTAGGCAAGTGTAGGTGAAAAGAAACTAAGTGTACTTACCAACACAATACATAAATATGTATGGTACAGATATAAAGGGTACTGTCAGACCTAGTCCACGGTATAATGGCTTTATCCATTCAAACTGATTTACTGGGTTTCCATCCGATATAAAATACACTTCACCTGCCTAGCAGCAGAAGACAAAACAGAGGATTATTGTTTTTAATTTGTAAAACATAACCTGGTGAATAATATGTGATAATTACAAAGTTAGACGCTAAAAATAACATCCCATCAAATATCATAACAATCAGCTGTGGAGACTTTGACACACACACACACACACACACACACACACACACACACACACACACACACACACACACACACACACACACACACACACACACACACACACACACACTTGTACAGGACAGACACACACACACACACACACACACACACACACACACACACACACACACAAGCACACACGCACGCACACACACTTTACCACAACTGTAGCACAACTGACCATTAGTTCAGCTGTGCTAAAAATGCAATATATGTACTTGCTTTTCAATTATATCTTTTTTCAAATATCTAGATTCAGAGACGTGACAAGATGGACTCTATAGCAGCACGAAATGTGATAATTGAGTGATAAAATAAGATCGAACCATTTTGATTGTCAAAATAATACCTACTGATTTGTGCTCTTTTTCCTCTGACAGAGATTCAGCTGCTAAAATATGACCAGCTGCTAAATTATCAACATGCACCCACTCTATCAATATGTCAGGTCCACCAATAGTAAACATCATAACTCCTGTCTCCATCATTTCCTAATGACATGAATGAAACAAAACATTTCATTGGTCCTCAGTCATATCCCAGCATGTAAACAAAGACATTTCATTGGTCCTTTGGCATATCTAAGCATGTAAACAAAGACACTGATTGGTTCTTTTATTCTATTACACTCTGACTGGTTTTGTCTCAAACAAATGCATGCCAATGAAAGAAGCTTAACAGATCTTTCAATGAGAAATAAGTGAGCAAAAGAAAATGTAAGAAATTCAGTTAATTATTGTATCGTCAGAACAGATCAAAACCCATTTAATTCCATAAATACAAGCCTGTGAATTCCTACACATCTATATGTAAATCATCAACATCATCACAATTCATTGAATCATGGTTTTTAAACTCACCACAATCCTTGGAAAATGTCTTGTTTCACCTAGTCCATAAATACCAGGTGGTCTTATTGCACATGTACAAAGCTGTCCCCCTCCTACAGAATGATCACAAAATCAACATGTTCTGTCAGGTGTTTTTGTCACATTAGTGCACACTTCTCTCCTTTTCATTATTAAAAGGGAAACACTACTCCAGGAAATAAACACATTTTTGTAAAATTTGGGCTCAGGACAGTCATTTATTGGTTTCACATCATTGTCACATGATGATTGTCACACTTTTTCAGTGTAGGCCCTTTTATGAACATGCATTACCTCATGGGAGTCAGCAGATATGTATATACAACAGCATAAATATCATGACAGACTGTTTTATTTGAAGGCCGTGAGTACTTAGGAGTCACTTTTCTGTAAAACATAGCAGCCAAGATCTGAAGAGATCTTATCACATCCCATCACATAATACTAATAAAACACACTTCATCATGTTATCTCCACTGTTTTTAGGTCTCAATACACCAAAACTTTGAATCTGATCGGACAAGTATTTAGTCTGTAAGATGCGACATGTTATGCTAAGCCTTAGGCTATCAGCTAGCATTCCAAGGAGTTGACTGAATGTGATGTATGAGGGCGCCCTATCATGGCATACCTTACAGACTGACAAATACACCACAGGATTTTTCATGGCCACTAACTACCTATAGGAACCAGTCAGTAATTTGCAAGTGATTCCTGTAGTAACAGTAGTACCTTTAACCCAGCATAGGTAGACTTGGTCATTCTATTTAGTTCCGACAATGACCCTTAACTCAGAGTAGATGAGCTCAGTCATTCAGCAGTGATTCCTGTAGTAATGATAATACCCTCATCTCAGAATACGTGAACTCAATTATTCACCATTGATTCCTGTAGTAATGACAAAGCCCCTTAACTCAGAATAGATGAACTCACCTTTGATTGGTTTACCATTTGCACTGATAACCAGTCTTTCTGCCATTGATTTGGTCCTGGAGTAATGGTCTTTGTGCTGTAGTGGAACAAAGTCATACACAAAAACCTACTACCTTACTATTCTTACACACGGCCTATTTTTATACTGAATACCTGAACAATGGTCAGTATCTTCCACCCACAATGATCACTTTCACTTCTTAATGTATAAGTAACACTTGTACCTCTTGAATATATAGATGAAGTGACATTTATTTAACCACATTAAGTACGTATGGATACTTCCAAACACAACAAATTGGATCTGCCTATTCCTAAAAAGTCACATCCTTGTGTTGCCTCTCTCTGGCTTTCCAAACTCAAAAGTCAAATTCACAGAACTGATTGCATTGCATTGCCAATGCTTTTACAAGTTGAGCACCCTCAACATACAACTTGACTTAAACTTTTGATTGATATAAACTTTTATAAGGATGAGATGTCAAGGTACCTCAATTCACATAAAAAAGTATTAATAAGAGCATAGACCTTAGAGTAGACGTCTGCTCCAAGATCTATGATATACGGAATTACTAGTATATCTAGTTAGCCATGTTGTTGTTCATGTTTATGGTCTGTTAGCAGATGTCTAAACTTCTTTAATTTGATCTAATATTACATGATAGCGAACAATATAAGAGGGCTGTAATTCTTGCCAATGTTCTTACTTACCGTATCTAGTGGTAACACTGGCAAAGTTTCATCCCCATTGACAATGTCTTGGCCAGCAAATACTACATTCAGCGTACTTGTATATACCAATCTACTGATACCCAATGTACAGCAAGCTGTGTGTACATTAAAAACATATATACAACAGGTTTAGTGTAAAATTAGCTATAAAATCGAGCTTCTAGCACAAGTCAGCTGCATCGGTATATACACAACACAGCACTGGAATATGTAAGCCACTGTATATAGACTGATATATGGCATCCCGGGGTTAATAAGATAATTATTTCACTAAACACAGGGTGTATACCTACTGCCAATACAGTTCTATTGCATCATCTGAGATAATCTCTTCTCTTTTCGCCCTTTAATTATCTTTCACTATTTCCAGCTATTATTGTTGTTGTTGTTTTTTTTTGTCCTTGGCAAATTTTGAAATTTAGCAAATGAGCCGCAATGTGATTCTACTTGTTTACTGACACCAAAGAAAGTTTAAAAGTTGATTTAACAAAACCTATCATATATAACCACCTCTGTTTGCCATAAAAATAGTTTTCATACTGCCAACATTAATGCTTACTATCAACTTACATGTTTTTAGTAGAGTTAAACTGATGGACACCCTTCTTACTTTCAGACTAGAAATAAAGCACTGCTGGACCTTTCATATAAACCTGTGACCACAGTGGTAAAAGAAACCAGTACTTGCCCCCCCCCCCCCTTAACAACCCATATCAATTCACTTACCATCAATAATACTTTTGGTGCTGCCAACATTCACACTCTCTATAAATTCTTTACCCCTGAGCTATAGAGAAAATAGAATGACAAAGGACATTAAATATAAGTTTGGATGTTTTAATTTTCTTAGACATCGCTTAATATGTCTAAGCGTTCCATCAGCAAAGGCAAAATTTAAATGCATTTCAATTCACTAAAGTCATATATTGGGTTTTATATGTGGCCTAGCTATTGTTACATACGTACCAGAGATTACTTGCACTGAAGCACATGCATACTAATGGTATTTACACTGCAATACCAAAAACATTATTGCATACCTGCATGCAAATGATATGCAAATGAGGACGCGATCATTCATTCTACACAAAAGTGTGTGATCAGATAGTGTAATTTTTTACAGAAATTTCTTGTTTCAGATAAACATATGCAATAATAACAGAACCCCATACCATGTGAGTTCCAGTGTGGGTACTCATGAGTATTTGCACTTGTGCTTGCAGTGTTTTCTGCTGCACTTTCACTCACTACACTTGCTACACTATGGACAAAGAACACTACAGCACTCATACAAATACCCCAAGCATGCCACACTTACACTCGTGCGTCTCTGGGTTTTGTTAAATCATTCACTTCTAACTTCTCAAAAAATCTGGCTGAAGTGTGAAACTAGTCTGAGATTCAAGTTACTGTAACAGTTGCATTCATTTACCTACTGACTTGTGCCCTAAGATGACACATGTAACAGCTAGAGAGCACACTGACTTGAAACCAAAAGAATGAGAAAATTGGCTTGATATCAATATTTACCTGTTCTTTGCCAGACATACCATAGGATGCCAAGTGGAAGATACAATCAGCTCCTGCACACACTTGGAATATAAAATTACGATCACGCACATCACCCTTTTTAGAGTGAGAGAAAACACAAAGTCATAATATGGCAATAACATTACGAAGAACATAATGAATGAAACTGACATAAACGTATATGATATAACATAAAGTTCAAATATACACACAACATGTACATAACACTGACAGTGTGTTCTGATGTTAATCTTCAGGAAACTCTAGATTAGTGATCTCTCAAATAATTTCCCAAAGTATCAGATCTTCAAATCTATGTGGTTTGTTAATTCATAATTTAAGGTTAAGATGATTTATAATTGTTTAGACTATACTGTCACAAAATATTTACTTTCAGAGTTTCTGAAATGTTGATAAGACGTACTTCCTCTGTATAAATACCAGCCAAGTTTAAAACGATGAGTGGTTCTAGATTGGACAAAGATAGCAATCAAGACATGCTAGGGAGTCTACATCTATTTCTATTGCTAACATTACCCAAACAATAACTCCCTAGCTTGACTAGCCGTGTTGATATAATTAAGGTGGTTTCACAGATGCTTTACCAAGGTTCCACAAAATCATGTTAGAGAGAATAGAAATATATGCAAATTTTACCTGATTTTCCCTCTACATTACCAGGGTTCCCAGACCTTAGCAAAAACATTGCAGAGTCACTCTGTGCAATGGTCTACATTACCAGGGTTCCCAGACCTTAGCAAAAACACTGCAGAGTCACTCTGTGCAATGGTCTACATTACCAGGGTTCCCAGACCTTAGAAAAACACTGCATAGTCACTCTGTGCAATGGTCTACATTACCAGGGTTCCCAGACCTTAGCAAAAACACTGTAGAGTCACTCTGTGCAATGTTCTACATTACCAGGGTTAGCAAAAACACTGTAGAGTCACTCTGTGCAATGTTCTACATTACCAGGGTTAGCAAAAACACTGCAGAGTCACTCTGTGCAATGTTCTACATTACCAGGGTTAGCAAAAACACTGCAGAGTCCCTCTGTGCAATGTTCTACATTACCAGGGTTCCCAGACCTTAGCAAAAACACTGTAGAGTCACTCTGTGCAATGGTCTACATTACCAGGGTTCCCAGACCTTAGCAAAAACACTTGTCCATAGATTTACCTGTCTAAACTGTATTCCATCCTGGATATCTTGTATTGGTTGTCTTATATCAAGTAACAATACTTTAGCGCCTAGTGAATGCAGTAAGTGACCAAGGTATAAACCAAAGAAACCTCCGCCTCCAGTTATCACCACTTTACAGTCTTTAAAAGAATGGACTATCTTTTGAAGTCTGGAAAATAAAAGTTTAGTTTAATATTAAGGTCATCTACTTCAAATTTATTTCATTTTTTTTTGTCCTTTTTTTCACTTACTCATCAAGAAAGATCATTTGTGGAAGATGATTCAAACCCTCAAAAATGGAATTTCATATTTTTAAACTGATCAATTTGATAAAACTGATTTCTTGTTAGAAGGTGTCTTATCCTGGTAATATAAAAGAAAAATTAGATCAGCTTTACTATCGACTTCTCTTTCCAAACTTTCACCAATAAATCAATTATCTCTGCCAACTCACTTTCTGACCCATCACCACTGTCAGGGCAGTAAATCACTGAAGACATGAAAGTTATTTCCGTATTTCAGGAATTCTGAAAATGTCCATCTAAACAGACCTTTACAAGTCAACATTTTAAATACTTGTGTGGCCACATACCTGTCTCTTTGGATACTATTGCATTCCATATCAGTCCTACCATCCATTCTTATCAAACTATGGAGCACACTCAGTCTCTCTGAGTGCTAAAGAGTATCTGAAAAGTGAAATAAGAATTTCAATCATAAATTGCGGATGGTGCATCGATATTGCATGTGCCAATTACACTGTTACTACGGTTACCACCAAAATGTACAACCACTAGTAATGATGGATACTCCACACATACATGTATTAGCAGCAGCCATATTGGTTTTGTCAAAAGAGTGTGTTTTGCTAAGGGCGGTATGAAGGTAAAATCTACTGGGGTTACCATGTCATTTTACCTGGGTTCCCAAACAAAATTACCATAGAGTCTACGGGGGGAAACACTGACATTTTTACCCCTTTCTCCCTTTCTGTTACCGGGGTTCCCCAACCTTAGCAAAAACACTGAAAGACCATACAGCCAACTGATAAATTTTATGTCAGGGACTACAAACAAGTAGTAACAGCCAATGACTGCACAGTTATTATAGTTTACAATCTTAGTTTGACCATGTGGGTAAAGTTCATGTGACATTTAGCTTTCTTAGTAACTTGTCACACACAAAATTAATTTGAAATATAGTATCAATTTATTTCATAAGAATAAATCAAATAATACTATATTTAACACACATAATTGCACTATGCCATGCTGGGTAGTCTGTATGGTAAGCTGTGCCAGGGCACCCTCATAGGCCAGTCCGTTTCTTGAAAGATCAAGACTTGCTTTGACGGTGACGAGAGACAACGTTACCTTACAGTCCATATGCTGGATTAGTTGGAAGACATATATATGCATTAATTTGGCACCGATTCAGTACAATTATTTTCATTTGCTTCAGTTTTGAATCCCATTGGAAAAGTTATTTTCCACAAAATAAATAGCACAATGATATTTATATTTCAAATCAAAACTCTTATTTTCTACTTATCTACCAATATATTTAACGTTAATTTCTGTACTATATACAAGTTTATACTGATTGTACCCACACTTAATACTAGCATAAGCAATATAATACTATGATATCCAAGTACAGAGTGCACTGTTATCAGGATTGGACTCTTGCGTGACAATGTACTCTGTACCTCTTGTGTCCATTGGTAAAATAAAACACTGCAGACACAATCTCAACTACTGCGTACATCTGCTTGCTTGGAAAATATGATAAAATTACTAACAATATGATATTTCCAGTGCAGATTATTTCCTACACTGGCATTCCTCTTTGTGGCCATGCAACTGAGCTGTGAAACTATTGCAATGTATTTTGGGTAACTTTATATAGTTTAATAATTTGTAATTCTTTTGTAGCTTCTTTGTTCTTTGAGACATCAGCTAGATGTATCTGAACAAATGTATCAGTTGACAGAGTATGGAAGTCCTTCTTATATTTATACCCCTATGGTTTTGTGATTCTATGCTCTCTCCAACCATAAGCATAGATAGGGGTAGAGAATTAGCTCTGGATTTATACGCTACGGGGTTTCGACACTATAGGAGAAGACGTGTCGAAGCCCCGTAGCGTATAAATCCAGAGCTAGGGTAGAATTAGCTGCAATAATTGTAGCGTTTGGTGCGATTTTTCGTCTGTTTTTGTGCCTTTTTTCGTTCCGACGTTTAACCCGAATCAAACGCTACAATTCCTCTGCAAATGCAAATAGACGAGACCACATTGAAAACGTGAGCGAGGGGTCAGCATACTGCCCGTTTCAAACTGCATGCCTTGTTACATTTGCCGATTTTGACGGAATTGGGGTACCTCTGAACATTTCTTTGGTCTTGAGGGCTCCGTAATTAATGTTGGCGTTAGGAAATGTCCGATATTTTGCCAGGTAAGGCGTAATTTAGCAGAAAGGTCCGCCCAACTTTGCGATTCAGATCTGAATCGGTTCCGTCTATTTGCATTTGCATTAGTGGAATTGTACATGTTTGTATACCGTTATACGTTTGATTCGGTTTAAACGTCGGAACGAAAAAAGGCACAAAAACAGACGAAAAAGCCCTCAAAATCACATCAAACGCTACAATTATTGCAGCTAGGGTAGAATGAGATTCTACCTCCATGCTCAAAGACGCAACATTCTGTTGTCTGGAGTTAAGCATTGGCGATTATGGATAATTGGAGAGACTAGGAGAGACCCAAACCATTGCAAACCAATAATTTCAGATTGTTCCACTCAATCACACACGTTGACACGCTGACTTGAGAGAAAATCTGGAAAATCTAGGTCGGACACGACCTCGACCTAGTTTACATCACCGTTCCCTATCGTTGTGCACATATAATAGTCGGTCGGTCTAAGTACCACACTCGTACTTGACTGTTGAAGTTACATTACAATACACTCACCTTCCACCTTGGCCTACTTCACCTCTGATATTGAAACAGCGCCCTCGACGGTGTCAACATGTGTAATGACAGAAAACGAGTGTCATTTGTCATTCAAACCGTAGCTTTTCGTTAGAAATACAAAAACTTATTTATTAACATTGTTTTTAAGACTACGAAAATTGAAAAAAAAAAGCCAGATTTTTACGGCATTTGCGTTTTGTGAAGCGAAGCTCCCTGTTTCAATTTATTTAATCCTGTATTCACCTTGCGTAACTCATGGCCGGCCGCGTAGCCTAATGGATAAGGCGTCTGACTTCGGATCAGAAGATTGCGGGTTCGACTCCCGTCGTGGTCGAAAGGCTTCGGCATTATTTTTTACTTATTTTATTTTTACTTTTATCTACTATAAAGTAAAAGAGAAAAGGTAAATGTAATGTTCAACAAAGATGTGGTTATCTCACAGTGACCATCTAAATACTGAACATATCCAAGGGTCTGTTTTGAAAACTGATTGGTTTCATTACTGTAGTGTAGTCGTAAGTCTTTAGGCGCTAGGATTTCTTTTTAAGGCCAAATAAAAAAAGTTGTTTGGTTCCGGTTACCCGACCCAACCTAGTTTTTTACGCCGACCCTAAACTTTTTTTTTACGTATTCGAGAAAAATAATCATAAAATCGTGAAAATCGTGAAGTCTCGCAAGAAATAGTGGGTGCGGAAACTTGAAATCAACTTAAAAAGGCAATATAAAACTATTCTTCCATCCATAATAGCTGTACATCTGATAGGAAGAAATAAACAACACAGAGACCATGGGAAATCTGAACTAGACACTCAAACATGAAAAAAAAAATATAATAAAATAAACTTAAAAATCTACCTACCCCACCTATTTTAAAATTGAATGTCATTGGAACCACACAATTTTTTTTAGCTGAATACACGCACAGCTTTTTTCCGAGGAGAGAAACCCCCCTCTACTTTACGAGTTGTCATTTATTTCTCTATATTCAGCTCTTGTGAAAGGTGTCGGTCCCCAACAGTTGCATTGAAAACGACGGGTTGACTGGACAAGTTATGTACACAAGCAGTGTTTTCTTTCCCCTTTGCATTGTCTTAAAATCCTAACTTGCCATTCCGCCAATTTTTTCATGCACCAAAATAAATACGACTATATTACAATAGTGGATGCATTCATTTGTCACTGCATATTTTATAGGGCCTAGGCTTTGTGGTGTTTTTTTTTTCAAAGAATGAACAAAGTTGAAGACGGGGGAGTGTCACACTGTGTATCTGATTGTGTTATAAAACAGCTATTCTTTCCCTCCCGATTCCTACCTACATCCGATCCGCCACTTTATTCCCAATAACAGTTTAGACATGTACATATATTTCATCATACATACTAGTTGCTATTGTGCATGATGTCAAGTAAACAATATGCATTGGACTTAGCTGTAAAAAAACAGGGAAATGTTTCGAAACGGGTTATAATCTATAACCTTAGCGTACAAAGTGTTGCATGACCACAACAAAATCTTACTCATATTATGTTGTGTTATATCCACGAGTTGCACCCGAATAGAACACGCATCTATAAAATACACTTGCTCTACTATACAATGAAATTGTCACATGTAAACTCAGTAGTAGAAAGATAACTACAAACTAAGCAAACAGGATTAACTATGGATAATTCTTGCTTTATAAAGTGGATTGTTATTCTCAGTGATGGTGTAATTTAACTTTTGATTTATTTCTGAAAATAACATTTAGT